>NC_142941.1:17860815-17925557 GCF_046866305.1 Octopus bimaculoides | reverse complement strand
ACATATATATATATATATATATGCATATATATATATATATATATATGCATATATATATATATATATGCATATATATATATATATATATGCATATATATATATATATATGCATATATATATATATATATATGCATATATATATATATATATGCATATATATATATATATATATATATATGCATATATATATATATATATATGCATATATATATATATATATGCATATATATATATATATATATGCATATATATATATATATATGCATATATATATATATATATGCATATATATATATATATATATATATATATATATATATATATATATATATATATATATATATATATATATATATATATATATATATATAATTTTATTTAAAAGAGTTCCAACTGGTGTCTGTTTTTGATGTTTTTTATTTATATTCTTGTAAAATTTATGTGGGATATAGAATATGGAATATATAATATATAATATAAAAAAAGATGGATGGTACAATGAAATGAAGTATTGAATGTCTTATTGAATATATGAATATTGAGTGTTCAATATAAAGGATTAAATATATAAAGGCGAATACATATTTTCTATACCTTGTGGTATTTCATCATGGCCGGTATGACAGACTGTAACAGTCTGTCATACCGGGCATGATGAAATACCACAAGGTATAGAAAATACGTATTCACCTATGAAATACCACAAGGTATAGAAAATACGTATTCGCCTTTATATATTTAATCCTTTATATTGAACACTCAATATTTCATATATTCAATAAGACATATTTCATATATTCAATAAGACATTCAATACTTCATTTCATTGTACCATCCATCTTTTTTTATATTATATATTCCATATTCTATATCCCACATAAATTTTACAAGAATATAAA
The DNA here is from genome assembly GCF_046866305.1 of Octopus bimaculoides. NCBI lineage: Eukaryota > Metazoa > Mollusca > Cephalopoda > Octopoda > Octopodidae > Octopus > Octopus bimaculoides. The sequence continues at coordinate 17,924,658 of NC_142941.1, read as the reverse complement.
TAAAAAACATAAAAAACAGACAGAGTTGGAACTCTTTTAAATAAAATAATATATTCCTCTATACACGATCATACAAAACTCCTTTTTTTTGTATTTATTTTTACTCATATATATATATATATATATATATATATATATATATATATATATATGCATATATATACATATATACATATATATATATACACACACACACACACATATATATACACACACATATATATATATATATACATACACTCACACCCACACACACACACATGTAATTATAATGGTAAAAATCAAGTGGTGCTTATTTAATGACGGGTCTGGAGCTACATGTCAGTAATAGCATTATCAAGTTTCATAGCCTATTAATTAAGGATTAATGTCTCAAACCTGTAATCATAGAGTGATTGATATGAAAGTTGATTAAAAGGTGAGTAAATTATATACAGAAGAGTGTCAGCTTAGTCTATCTAGCATATGGTAGAGAACATACTGAATTCTGATTAGCTAATTGTAAGCAGCATTGTGGGAGGGTAAATTCAGACTCATAAAAAGTAACTGACTACTTAAGACCTTCAACTCTGAAACATACTTTAGGGTTGGAACTAACAATGAAGCTTCTGAGAATTCATTTCCATCTTTGTTGTTGTGTATAGCCTTAACCCTTTTAGCATGAAGATTAGTCTGTCAATTGTAATGTTTATTTATTCACATTGTTTTGGATTAATCATGCATTATCTCATAGCTTTGAGATTTTGGTGATATGGTTGTTTAGTTTTAGAATTTCATTGTAAGGTAAGGTATGAGAGGCCATAGCAGGCTAGTTTGAACATAAAACAAGCAGAATATTTTGGCCAGCAATAGCCAGTTTAAATGCGAAAGGGTTACTCTGCTATGTTTAGGGCAGAACAATGGCACACAGAGAGTCAGCTGATCAGCCAGGTGTGACCAACAGAATAACTGTTCCTTGATATGTCATACTTCTGTCCACCAGAGTGGCTTTGGGTAAAAGAAAATACAGGAGGATCAGTTAATTATGATTTTATTCAACATATTCCCTTCTCAGATTCGCTCACTCATTGCAGTGGTCCTTCAGTTTTTCTAAGCCCTGTAAAAAAACTTGGAAGGTTGGGCCCCCAACCTTTCACAATGCCCTTAAAGCCAGGAACTTTTCAGCAAAGGTAGGTGTGCTATGAATGCTGTTGGTGGTTTAACACCTAGTGTGTGTGTGTGTGTGTGTGTGTGTGTGTGTGTGTGTGTGTGTGTGTGTGTGTGTGTTAGTTGTAGTTTACCCATAACCCTAGGTCAATTTTCAGTGTGTAGATCTCTAATCAAAAGCTGTGATCATTTCATTTGTCAGAGGTATGTATGACTACATTATGTAATGTATAATTTTCTATTATTAAGACAGCAATGTGTAATCTGAGGGAGATTTGCCTACTATTTCTAGCAGATAAAATGACATGAAAAACTCCCTATTTAGTTCATAGTATATTTATGTTACTGAGAGTGGTGGCTGGTTGAATTTGATGTTGCTCAACATAGTGTGTAGCTCAAAGATCAGGGACTCTCTGCAGGTTGAGATGTTAATTCTTTGCATTGAGAAGTCACAGCTCTGGTATTATGGGCATGTGATTAGAATGTCACAGGAAGGGACCATAAGAGGGATGGTGGGATAATATCCCTAGTCTCAGTTGGTTGCAGTTGGGAATGCAGCTGGAAAGAGTAATGATGATTGCTTCTGATAGAAACTTATGGAGAAGGTGCCAGAGGATGCCACTTCCACACTGCTCCTAGGAATAGTGGATAAAGGTGGCTAGCTAATGGTACTGGTTCAGAAGGGAGACAGTGTATTCAGAAGATGCCACCACACTGATTATAACTAGCATACACAAGACAAATCATAAGGTGAGTAAGCGTGTCTATGTGCACATGGGTGGCACAGTGGTTGAGGTGTTGGGCTGAGATCGTAAGGTTGTGGGTTTGATTCTCGAAGCACTTCATTTCATGTTATTTCAGTCAACTTAGCTGAAAATGAGTGCAAGTGATAAAGAGGTAAGGGAGTTACCCAGCAACAGTCTGGCATCTTATTCAGAGTGAGTCTGGTACTCTCAGTCACTTATATGCCACTGAAACCAAGAAAAGGTCCAGTCTAATGGGCCTGTAGGTTCAAGACAGACATTAGATATTTTACTTATATACATCATAATCATGATCAGTATTGTTTTCACTTTCAATTTTACAGGCTCACATGGGTTGTATAGTTTGGTGAGGTAGATTTTCTATGGCTGAATGCACTTCTGTTCACTGACCCTCACCTGTTTCCAAATAAGGCAATATTTCCCCACTTACATGATGGTGACATTCATTTACAACTATCACATAAAGTCAAAGCAAGGAACAGTAACACACACACACACACACACATAAACATCAGACATGACAGGCTTCTTGCAGTTTCTGTCTACTAAACTCACAAGGTTTAGATCAGCCAGGTATTATAGTAGAAGACATATGCTCAAGGTGCTGTGCAGTGAGATTGAACCTGAAATCACGTGGTTGCAAAGTTAACTTTTTGACCACCTAGCCATGCCTGCAGCTCTCTCTCTCTCTCTCTCTAATACATAGACAAACACTTATATATATATGTATATATATATATATATATATATATATATATATATACCAGGTGATATAGAATCACACTCAACGGAGGTGTCTGTCAATGCATATCAAACGTATATATCTTTAAACAACAGCAAATGCTGCAAAGTAGCCGTAGCAACACCAGGAACTTCTGTCAGTGTAAACAAGGTCACAGAACTTGTCAGCCAGTCAGCTCACTATTGATCTCTTTCTCTCTGTCTCTGTCTGTCTGTCTCTCTCCCCCTCTCAATCACTCCTGAAAGCGTTCTTGCTATGGTGTCTGCAGCATGGATGCTTGCTAAGAAGAGCCACCATGGCAATGTAAACATCAGCCATCACTAATACCACATGCTATTATTCAACTGGGCATCTGCATTGGTGCAGTGGTAAGAGTAATGGAATTAGGACCTGCCAATAATGAGTTCAAGTCCCCTGATTTGATGGCTTCAATCTCATCAAGGGTTATTTACTCTGACAGAGTAATGGAGGAAAGCATTAAAATATCATATCAGCATCTTGAGTGTCAAGCAGATTGGTTATAACGGTATGGAAGTCCTTCAAGGAAAATTCGAAAGAAGTGAACTCACTGATAATAGGATTACAATTTAGATTAGTTATATCTTGTTGTTGTTGTTGTTGTCTAGCCCTAAGATCTTCCCTGAATAGGCAAATTGATAACCAAAGATATTTCAGTCATAATCAACTTGTCTGTTTTGGGGTAACTTAAACTACATTATTTGGATACCACTTCTAGCACGTTGAGCAATAGTGTAGGATTATTTTTAGTAACCATTAGGCTTACAGTTGGTTATATGGAATAATATTTCCATCTCCAACCAGATAAAATACATTACAGAGAAGAGTAGCACATTAACAACAGGACTTGCTGCTAGAGAACTTGAGTTATTACATCTAGCAGCTGTGCTCTTGAAAAGATTAACATGGGTTAACTAATACATGTCCAATTGGCACTAGAAATACTGGTTTCTGTTATCAAAGTTAAGCAATGTTAAGCTGGGAAGCACTTTGAAAAGTCATATATGTATTAACAATGTCATTTGAAAACATCAAGAAATACTTAAATTTGCATCAATAACACAAAATTGAGAAGGAAAATAAGCACTACCAGCAAATCAAAAATTTCTATTTCAAATTTTACTGAAGTATGCCAGTCTGCAAATACCATACTTTATAATCATTTCAAGCTAAAATGTTGATTTCATTGAATAACATCCATAAGACATGGCTATGTGGTTAAGAAACTTGGTTTCCAATGATGTGGTCTTAGGTTCAGTCCCATTGTGCAGCACCTTGGGTATGTATCTTCTAATGCAGTCTCAGGCTGACCAAAGCCATGTGAGTGGATTTAGTAGACAGAAATGGAAAGAAGCCTGTCGTATGTGTGTGTGTGTGTGTGTGTGTGTGTGTGTAGGTGGGTGGGTGTTAGTGTTTGCGTGTGCTCTTGTCTTGACGTCACATAATGATAGTAAACAAGCATCACAATCAAAAGAGCAATGTTATCCATTCCCTGTTTTCCATGAAAAACATGCTGCCAGGCCTTGGGAAATACTACCTTGCTTGGAAACAGGTAGGGGTTAGAGATAGGAAGAGTATCCAGGTGTAGAAAATTTGCCTCAACAAATTCCATATGATCATGCAAGCATATAAAAATAGATGTTAAATGATGATGGTGGAAGATTAGCAGTCCTAACAGTACCAGGATCTGATAGAATTTTTATTCCGCATCCCACTGACTAATCAACATGCCTGCAATCTCATGTGACTCACACTGTGTTAGTATATTAAGGTGTATGTGTCATCATCACCCCTCCGCCCTACTGCAAGCTGTACAACTAGCAATGAATTTTTACCCCAACAAACATACTCATGCAATCACTCTCACACTTTCTCTCACTCTCTATCTGATGTTGCGAGTTATACGAGGGATTCATAAACATAGCTCCCTTTCAACTTTCATGGAAACATTGAGTCATGGCTATGCCCACCCCATACTTTTTATTCACGGGATAACATGGAAACTACACTTACTGTTATTAGAAGTAAATTCATGCAAGAGACAATCCTGAATTTTATAGCTTGATGCTATATAAACTTGGGACAAAATACAAACAGCATTGAGAATTTCCTTTTGTTGAAAATGTGTCTAAATTTAACAAGGCTCTTCAGGTAACATACCATGATATTAATGGTAAGGTTGACAAAAATTTTAAGGTGTTAGGTATTACTGGCTCAGGTGTAACTCAAGGTTGATTAATTCTCCTAAATTCTGTCATTTTATCAACAACCTTCAAACACCCACTACAAATCTCCTTTGTACTAACACCATTCATACTTATTCTCTTTTTTTCTCAATCTGTTCACCATGGGTGAACAGATTGATGTGAACCAAGTAGCATACCTTTAGTCAGTTTTAACCTTGTAGAACCTTGTAGAAAAATAGCAACCAAATCTTCCTCAAATTACACCCTACCATCAAATAAGGATTCATAGAATTCTACAGTCCCTGGCTGCATATAAAAGATGAGATAATCATAGCTGGAATGCCTTTACATACACGAGTCCATTCAGTCAGATCTGACTTGGGTCTAAACCATTGGTTCTCAACAATTTGTTGCCTGTGGGATCCTTTGATTCTTATTTTATTCTACTGGATCCCCATATTGACTTGAAGTTTTAAAAAATCTCATATTTTTATAATGAAATATTAAGAATTGTGTAAAGGCGCAGGAGTGGCTGTGCGGTAAGTAGCTTGCTTACCAACCACATGGTTCCGGGTTCATTCCCACTGTGTGGCACCTTGGGCAAATGTCTTCTACTATAGCCTTGGGCCGACCAAAGCCTTGTGAGTGGATTTGGTAGACGGAAACTGAAAGAAGCCTGAAGTATATATATATATATATATATATATATATATATATATATATATATGTGTGTGTGTGTGTGTGTATGTGTTTGGGTTTGTCCCCCCAACATCGCTTGACAACCAATGGTGGTGTGTTTACATCCCTGTAACTTAGCAGTTCGGCAAAAGTGACCGATAGAATAAGTACTAGGCATCCAAAGAATAAGTCCTGGGGTCGATTTTCTCGACTAATGGCGGTGCTCCAGCATGGCCGCAGTCAAATGAGTGAAACAAGTAAAAGAATATTTTGTGTATTGTAGAAGTATAACTGATTCATTGCACATAATTTTTAACAGCTTAATCTTATATGGACCCCCAAGGGTCATATGGACTTCAGTTGAGAACCACTAGTCTAAACAACAACAGCAGCAGAGAGACATGGCACTGAAATGGTAATGGTGGTGATGTTGGTGAAGGCAAAGATGACTTCAGCCATTTATCCACGTCTAGATAAGGTTATATAGTTTCTGCATTGAAGACTAAACAACCCAGCCTCATTCAAAATCACCAACATGCAGATAAAATATATTTCAAGAAAACAAACACACCAAGTTACACCTTCACATTTTGGAGGAGTAAGATGGTTTTATTTGTTGTTGTTTCTGTGACTTTTCATGGTTGACCAAAACATAATTCACAAAGGAAGACTCGAAGTTAGATACTTAGACATGATTAAAAACTGAGGTCACAGGACAAATGACTAAAGTCAAAGACACTTGTAATATTTTTCCATCCATTATGTTCTGAGTACAATTCTTGTCTGGATTAGCTTTGCTGTTCGTCTTTCTATGTACCAATGATATATTGAACTATAGAGAAATAAAAAATGTTCTGTGGCAAGCTAAATGAAATCGATATACAGAAGAATTAGGTTAGTGAGATGGTTGAGAAAACAGGGAAATTGGAAGGGTGAGGATATGTGGCAGAAGGAGCTGTGTCCATGATCTTTGAAGCCCTCTGAGACTGATGGAATTGACACAATGATAGATAGCAAAAAGCAAAGCCACTGAACTTTACTAATATTGATAATTAATCAGAGGACAGTTTTGTGAGCTGAAATCACATCATCAGACCAGCATTCAAGTTATGATTGGCCTGTTTTCTTTTCCATTATATCATATTCAGGTCTACTTTATTCAGTATATGAATCAAATTTTAAGATATAGTAGTATAACATTCATAGATTTTGTTGTTTCTGGGGTGAGTCATTTTCTTATTGTGCCTTAAAATTTAACACACTCACCGGTAAAATTTTACCGGTGAGTGTGTTAAATTTTAAGGCACATTAAGAAAATGACTCGCCCCAGACACAACAGAATAGGCTTCAACACACAAAATCACATAAAAAATCTTGCAAACCAAATCCAAAAACGAAATATTCATAGATTTAGTTGCTAATTAAAATGAGCTGAGTGACTGTGTAAAGACTCCTTCGATGTTGGGGTGATGAAGAAGTCATTATACAGACTAATGTTATTGTTTAGACCCAAGTCACATCTGACTGAGAGGACCTATGTATGTAAAAGCATTCCAGCAGTGGTTATCTTATCTTTCATATGTAATTAAAATATTTTTAGAACTATATAATTCAATGAGTCCTTACCTGATGGTAGGGTGTAATTTGAGGGAGATTTGGCTGCTATTTCTACCAGGACTTATTTTTTAAGTCTAGTACTTATTCTATTGGTCTCTTTTGCCAAACTGCTAAGGTACAGAAATGTAAACACACCAGTACTGGTTGTCAAGCAATGATCGATCGATTGATTGACCGACCAACCGACCGACCCATCCATCCATCCATCCAGACAGACAGACAGACACACACACACACACGACAGGCTTCTTTCAGTTTCCATCTACGAAATCTACTCGCAAGGCTTTAGCCAGCCTGAGACTTTAATAGAAGACACTTGCTCAAGGTGCCACACAAGGGGACTGACTAAAGGTGTGCTACTCAGTTCACATCAATCTGTTCACTCATCATGATAATGCGTGGGTGATGATGTGCAATAGAAGTTTTCCTCATACCCCTTTATCTTACGTTCCTGGGTGGAGACATGATTGAATTACCTCATCTCAAATCTTTATCAATCTATCTTTCTAGTGTTTATGTTTACATTGCCATAGCACCTTTACTCATACAGTATTTAGTTCTCTCCCTTCCTCCCATCAGCATGCTTCATCTATTCCCGTTAAAATGTCCATACCAGCATAAGCCATCTATCTCTTTCCTCTTTCGATACCCTGCAAAATATACACCCAGCAACTTTCTCGACAATACTTTTGCACTGAGGTTTATTAAAAGATTTTAAGTTCATTCAGTTTTGCTTTCTTTTTTTTTTTTTTTTTTTTTTGGTTTCCTTCAATTAAATTCACGAGAAAAGCAGCAGAACAGTGGCAGCAGCAATAACAACGACAGAAACAATGACAGCAACATCTTCCACTACCTTGTCTAGAAATATCCGAGGGAGAGAGAAAGGAAGAGAGAGAGAGAGAGAGAAAGAGAGAGAGAGAAAGAGAGAGAGAGAGAGAGAGAGAGAGAGGGCTGTAGGTTGTTGCTTTTTTAATTTTATATATTCGTTTTTTTTTTTGTTTTTGTTTTTTGCAAGAACACTGGTATTTAGATGAGAAACACAGAGGAAATGTCAGAAATTAAGGCAACATGTCATTACTAGTCATTTACTTCCTTATTGCTCTTAATGAACAAAATAAATAAATAACTACAATATGGCCGCAACCAGTTGATCTTCTTTAAGTACAGCAACATTTGGACTAACACCAGAACTAATTAGTGAGGGAAATTTTGTGTTGGAAAGTATACAGTTCAGAGTTTTAATAGCAATTAACTGCTGGAATCACTAAATTTTGACAATGAAGCTACAAGCAATTTGGCCAACTCGTTTATTAGTAAATACTGCTATTTAACCAGGCTTAGTTAGATTTACCGCATAACTGGGTTAGGTTTACCATGTGACCAGGCTAAGTTTACTGCTTAACCATGCAAGGAATACAGTGTAACCAGATTAAGTTAATCACTCAACCAGTCTAAAAAAAACCGTGTAACTAACTTGGTTTATCCAGACTATCTTTTACCATTTATCTTTTACTTGTTTCAGTCATTAGACTGTAGCCATGCCGGGGCATCACCTTGGAGAATTTTTTAGTTGAATGAATCGACCCCAGGATTTAATTTTTAAGACTGGTACTTATTCTACTGGTCTCTTTTGCCAAACCGCTATGTTACGGGGATGTAAACATACCAATACTGGTTGTCAAACAGTGGTAGGGGAAAAACACGCATACATATATATATATACATATATATATATATATATATATATATATATATATATATATATATATATATATATATATATATACAACAGGCTTCTTTTAGTTTTCACCTATGAAATTTATTCACAAGGCTTTGGTCAGCCTGAGGCTATAATAGAAGACACTTGCCCAAGGTGCCACACAGTAGGACTGAACCTGGAACCATGCAGTTGAGAAGCAAGCTTCTTACCACACAGCCATGCCTGCATCTACTATGTTTACCATTTAAGCCAATTAAAATTGTTATTTAAACATTAACCCTTTAACTGTGAAATTAAACTTCACAGTTATTCCACTAATGATGTTAAATATCTACCAAAATATAGAATTGGTATTTTCTGCGAGTCATGTTGCTTCAATAGACTTAACATACCTCAACAAAAAATAATTTCAAACATGACATTCCTCAATAAAAGATAGTTTGGTATGTAAAACTGCCTTCTGCAGCAAAGGGTAAAGTAATTTTGAGTGGATATATCTGATTTCTGCAGTAAAAGGGTTAAACTTTACTATTTAATGGAAGAAATAATGATATTGGGTATATATACAGCATATATCAGATACTATAACAATGATAACTGAGCTCTTTTCCAAAACTATTAGGCTATCTGTCTTAGTCAGTTTAAGTGCAAATAATATTTACATGGGAGAGGTGGGGGGGGAACCCACTTTGTACAACAATTTGAGTGAATGTTTGAATTTGTAAAACCATACAACTGAAGCAATGTAAGGAGAAATGAATATAAAAAAGAAATGTCTGATATAAAGTTGAGTTCTATGTTTTCAGTTATATTATTAATCAGTTATGAGAGAGAGAGAGAGAGAGAGAGAGAGAGTGAAAGAGAGTGAAAGAGAGAGAGAGAGAGAGATCCAATGGAAGGATAGGAGAGATAGAGAGAGAGTAACAGACGATCCATGCTGCCTTTATCTGTAACAAACACTGCTGAATTATTATCTTGCAGTGTATAGAGACTGTTATCTTAAGCTAGGCAACACGATAAGTCTTCCTATGGAACATCTTTTTCTTACCTTGAGCTTTGCAGCATCATTGCTAACTTGTAATAGTTCCCGTACAGAATCAATGAAACCTTGGTAGTGGTGGTTACACATTCGTTCAATTTCTTTGTCATGATTCTTGATGCGACTGTCAAGTCTTTCCATAAACTTATCCAAATCATCGCCATCATACACAGCTCTGTAATGATTAAAAAAATAAATGTGTCAACATACAATTTTAATAATGATTTTATTTTAACAAGGTGTAATAAATTGCATCAAATTCAGTATATTACTGATACTTAATTTAAATTTACCAAGCCTAGAGGGATGTGGAGGTATGTGGCTTAGTGGTTAGGGTGTTAGATTCATGATTGTAAGATTCTGGTTTCAATTCCTGGACCAGGCAACACTTTGTGTTCTTGAGCAAAGCACTTCATTTCACATTGCTCCAGTCCACTCAGCTGGCAAAAATTAGTAATCTTGTGACAGACTGGCGTCCCATCTAGGTGAGGTATATATATGCCATGGAAACCAGGAAACTGGCCCTTATGAGTCAGTATGACTCAAGAAGGTAACTTTACCATTACCTATTTAGAGGGATGAAAACAGAGTCAGCCTTACTAAGTTATCTACAGTCAAAATGAATAACTCATTTGTCATACATATAAAGGTTGAAAGCTTTAACCCTTGTGTGACCATATGTTTAATGAATACTTATGTATTCCAATTAAACTTAGAAATGATATAAACACCAAGTTCTTACATAAAACTGATTAAAAACTTTAATACAAATTTTTTATAAACTGTAAAATGTTTTTTTTTCAATAGGTCTAGCAAGGTGGTGACAGAAAGTTTAAAGAATTTCCAAACATAGAAGTAGTTAAAATAAATAAATATAAATTGATGTTAAAGACAATGTCAAAAATAAATTCTTAAAATTGTCAAAAACGAATGAGTAAAAATATAAACAATAACTTGTTAGTCCTATACTGTTTCATCACCACTTAAAAAGCACGACATCAAAACAACAGTACAGTTTAAGCTTTAGCTATAAATCATGACCAATAGTTTTAACTTTTTAGTATTCATATACTCAATGAAATGTAACATTTATTCACAATGTTTTAAATTACTCGGTGCATTATCTTGTAGCTTCAAAATTTTGATGATGCGATTGTTTATTTTTAGAATGACATTGTAAGGTAGATGTGAAAGGTCACATCTGGCCAATTTGAATGTAAGACAGGTAGAATATTTGAGTCAGATATAGCCAGTTTAAATGCTAAAAAGGTTAAAGGTAACAGTAAGGGAAATATTTGTCTTAATCTTAATCAAAATAACATTATGAAAGATTAAATCTGGTTCTCTCCTCTCAAAAATAATAATTTTTTTTCTAATACAAGCACAAAACCTGAAATTTAGTGGGTAGCTTGTTAGTTAATACTATCAACCCAAGTGCTTGACTGGCACTAATTTTATCAACCCTGAAAAGATGAAAGGCAAAGTTGACCTTGATAGCATTTGAACTCAGAATGTAAAGCCAGAGTAAAAGCTGCTAAGCAGTTTGTCTGTTGCACTAACAATTCTGCCATCTCACTAACTTAATGACAACAACAACATTTGCCACAAGGGCAGCAATTTTGTGGGAAGGGATGAGTCAATTACATCAACCCCAGTACTTAACTGGTACTTAAATTTGTCAACCCTGAAAGGATGAAATACTAAGTCGACCTTGATGGAATTTGAATTAAGAACATAGCAACGGGCAAAATACTGCTAAGCATTTCGTCCAGCATGCTAATAATGATAATAATAATAATGGAATGAGCCAATCTAACATCAACATCAACTTTTGTAAGAGGTAAGCTCAAGACAGCTTCCATTAAATTAGATACCAACACTACAATCAAGGAGCTTGACCCACAAGAAAGCTATGAATACCTGGGGATAAACGAAGGAGATGGTATACAACATGATACTATGTAGGAAAAAATAAGAAAGGAGTATTACAGGAGAGTAAGTTGCATACTAAAAGCAACTCAACTCCAAAAATCTCATTGAAGCCATTATCACCCTGGCACTTCCAGTAGTCCAATACAGTTTTATTGGTTGTATATTGATGAATCCTTGTTGGTTGTGTGGTTAAGAAGCTTAATCCGCAGTCACCTGGTTTCAAATTTAGTTCTACTGAGTGGCATCTTAGGTAAGTGTCTTCTACTATACATCTGGGCAGACCAATGCCTTATGGGTGAATCTGGTAGATGGAAACAGTATGGAAGCCTGTCACATTATATATGTGTGTGTGTCTTTGTGCTTGCTCCCCATAGAAATTTTAGCTCCAAAATGTTGTTTTGATAAAGTTTTTACGTAGTTTAGAATTTCACTTTACAACTCATACTGAAGTAAAGTTATTAGTTACAAACAGTATAATTACTTTATGGATATGGCAGATGTATGTATGTCATGTGTATGTATGGGTTTTATATGAGAAATTGTTACAATTTAACAAACAAATTATGGACAACATTAAAAGTATGGTGACTGAAGTGTGTTAAGTATTTGAAACCCTTAACAGGCCATGAGATCAGACAGCAATAAAAGAATTGCTTGTTCTACATCTAGATGAAAATAGATCTGTATCACAGGAGTGGTGAGTAACCAGCTGACAGAAAAAAATAAAATAAAACTCCAGTTACAGTACATGAAAATGTTCGTGGTTTAGAGAACACATTTGTATGCAAAAAAAAAAGAGGTAAAAGAATATTTTTAAAAATTAAACAATTTCTACTAGATAACAGTTTAATATAGTTTAGGTATCAAAATCATTAAGAAAGGAAAGCTTGGGTTAGCTTCTAAGAGTGTATCACAATTATATCTTTTATTTAAATTTCACTTGTGGACAGCATACTAGTCACTATTCTAAGTTAAACAACAGTACATTTGTGTTTCTTTTTTCTGTGTGTCCGTGTGCGCACACGCAATTTTGAATGGTGTCTTTTAGATAAAAATAACATCAGAGAAATATGAATTTGAAACTTGTAGACATATTAATTCATATTGATTATAATTACCTACCTCCCTAATTTAATGTATATGTGTGACCTACAACACTATCTCCACTTCCAGTTTAATATACCACTACTTCCATTTCCAGCACCTATGCATACAGTTCTACCACCACTCCCATACATTTGCCACATCCCCATAGCTAGCGCTCCTGCTATTTTGATCTTGCTATCATCTCCTCTACTGAAACAATAGCTGTAGGTGATAGTTCAAGTTATAGTGATGCTGGGTCTGATCCATGAAAATCTAAAGAAGATTATCTAATAGGCAGATAATTTTAAAATAATTTTGATGACAATAACTTTGATAAGATTATATATGATTATAATATTGCAGTTCATGCTGTAGTAGGTAATATAATACTTCTTCAAAATAATTAAGGGAGATTATACTTTGTGCATATCAAAACATTAGGAGAAATTCTGCATTAGAAATCTGCAAAATATAGTATCTATCGAACACATATTCTAGATCTCTGTCATAAAGACAATAACATATCCAGTAATGACTGCTAGGTATTTCGAAAAAGCTACTCAAATAATAATGACTGAACAAATCCAATTGCATTGTATTTGAAGTCAGAACAATCACTCTGAAGTAGTGCAGCTGCACTGTTACTGAAATTGCCTACATTCAAAATTAATGAAATACCTGTATCATATTGCAACAAATACTTGATGAAAAACAAAATTTTATCTAACATGCTATATTAATTTTGCTAGAAACAAACACCCAGTTAGCTACTCTTAGGAACTTGTGTGGTACAGGTCTGATCCCCCAAAATTGACTAGTGATATGCAGCAGACAATATAATGCTAGAAATGTGGTGTGTGTGTGTGTGTGTGTACATATGTACCTTAAGATGGTTAGCGTGTAAAGCTTCACATCTCAAGGGTTTGAGCTGATACATTTTAAGTAAAAAGTCCAAGGGGAAGACATGCATTTTCGCTTGTCCTGATCTAGAAAGAGGAAGATAGATTTTCTTGGGTTGCAATGTCTCTAGAAATCCCTTGAATATTATAAAGGATTAAATTTTTCAAGTAAATGAAGTAAAAAATAATTAAGATTTATCTAGTATATCCTACATACATTCACTATTTCTAACAAGTACATTAGCATCAGCAAATGCATATTCTAGTGAAATGTAGGCACCCATTTATAACATTTATAAAAACAAATAAGAGTATACAATAATGATAATGTGCGTGTGTGTGTGAGTGTGTGTGTATTGCTAAGGAGTGGTGGAATTGGTGTGTCAAACAAAAATATATTATAGTATTTATTTCCATCCAAGCCAGCTTTTGCCTTTCACCATATGAAGTGGTACTCCAGCATGGCAAATGTGCAATGGATGAAACTAGTAAAGGAATATGATAAAAATCAATGCAAAGTCAAGAATGCAAGTATATTATTTCACGGCAGATCAAAAAACAAAAAAAACAAAACATTCTCTCCACAACAGTTGTGAATGGACTGCTAAGTCAAATAAGATTACGCAAATGGATAGTTTCATTGCTGCCATCAGATTAATCTGTAACAGTACAATGTCTTGACAAGTATAAGTACATTACAATTTCACAATATTTGTAAAAAAAAGACAACCTAACACCTAAGATAGCTAAATGAATAGCAAAGTAATACTTAATTTTCTTCTCAATACACATGTCATGAAATAGATTTAGAAGCATCTGTGTTCTCATCTTTTCAAAGGCTGCACAGGTATTAGTTCACCTATATAAGACGCCAGCCTCTTTGTTTACAGTTTTAAAACTTTTGCAATTCTTCATTTCTTTCATCACGAAATTCGGATAAACATGCCTGAAGTTTAAACAAACCAGCTTTTCCTTTCTAGACAGAAGAGCTTCTTTCTATAATTCTTCCTTTTTAACCCTGACACTACTTTTATTAACAAATATTCTATTGTTTATTCAGTGGATTGATGTTTAAGTATTGTTGAAATAAATGAAATGAATTTTAAAGGAGAGGGAGGGGAAGAGAGAGTGAGATAGTTTAAATGTTCATAAAGTAAATCAGTAAATCATTGAAAATACTTGTATTTCCATATAGTGAAAATATAGTCTGAAGACTGGCCCTCGTGCTGGTGGCACGTAAAAGCACCCACTACACTCTCGGAGTGGTTAGCATTAGGAAGGGCATCCAGCTGTAGAAACTCTGCCAGATCATGTACATGTACACACACACACACGCAAATTTTGCTCAACTTCAAAAAATTTTGTGCTAATTTTCTAGCAATACTTCAGTTGGCACACTCACGTTTGCTCTATAGGCTTTGTTTACATTGAAAAACTATTTTAGAGCAGGTCTTAGATATTTCTATATAGAATTTACACATTTGCTTTAATGTCTCATGTAATTTTATATAATACATCTATCATCATACCGACATCATTGGATGATTGATTTTTCATATCTATATATGTTTATACAATCTGATTAGGTAGCATACATGGTCCTTATCACATAAAAGTTAAATGGACTCAAACAGATTTATGTCACATAGTCCATTTCTCAGATATACACAGAGGAAAAAAAAATTTTGGACTTTATTGAGTTTTCATCACACAACAAAATTAATTCAGATTAAAAACGAAATGTATGCATATTTTATAAAATATTGCACAATCATGGCCATGTGACTAAAAAGTTTACCACACAACCATATCATTTCAAATTCAATCCAACTGCACAGTACTATGGTAGAAGTGCATGTGTGTCTCTCTCCCCTCCCCCTCTCTCTCTGGTCAAATGTCAACTCAGACGAATATGACCATCAACTGACAAAGCAATGCCTGTGCGAAATTTTAGGTCCAACAAGGCTTGCACAACACCTCCTAGTCCTTCTCCACTCTATTGACGTGATCCAGAGACAACCCTAAGCAAGATATCTTAGTGTTAGCATGGGTTGCAGCTCAAAAGTGTGGGAGCATCATGATTCCATGATCTCAAGTGAAAGCAAGAGATACCCAAAAATGCCATTCCCTGCATATCCAGTTTTATATCAGAGTGACCTTCTCAAAGAGGCATGCTTTAACAAAAGTTGAGGAGTACCTCACTTCCAGTGGTTTTCCAACACGCTGGATACTCGCTTGGAATTTCTGAGTGCCTATCCATCCATCCATACATACATACATACATAAAGCTGAAGATCAATGAAAAAGAGAACACTTATGCTGAACTATAGAGAAATCTGCAGTTACTCTATCCAGATTACAAGTTCAGGTTTATACCTGTAATTATTGGGGCCCTTGGATATGTAATACACTGCCAAAATACCAATCTTAAGAAATTAGGCTTCTCAAAACCAGAAAAAAAGAAAGCTAATTCGAAGACTACAGATCCAATCCATCACTGGAATTGTAAAAATCTGTAAAACTTTGCAGAAGTTTATCATTTAAATATATAGGAACATGTCTAGATATGCAACTATATGCATGAAAATACACACATATAGCAAAACATAAAAATCTGCATGCACGCACACGCACACACACACACACACACATAGTAAAGCCACATGGCTTAGTGACTAGTTTTAGTCATGATTGCATGATTGTGGTTTCAGTTCTCAGGCCAGGTAATGCATTGTGATCTTGACAAACTATTAGGTTGTCTCACATGAAATCTATTTTAAATGGGTTTCTTATGAGTCATCTATAAATGGATTTTTAATGTGTTTCTATGTATATGCTTTATTCTTAACTCTTTTTCTTTCTAGACAATGCTATTATTCAAAATTGCTACCTACAGCTCTCATGACAATGTTGACAACTGAACAATACTGAGTGATTTTCTTGTACGAATACAAGTTGGGTCACTCTGCCACCAAAGCTCTACGAAACATCAAACAGGTTTTTGGTGACAATCCTGTTGACATTAGAACTGTTCAGAGATGGTTCCAAAGGTTTCGTTCAGGACATGAAAGCCTTAAAAATGAACCAAGATGGAGACCAAAATTAGTTATGCGGCATGATGAATTGAATGCTTTGGTTAAACAAAATCCGAGAACAACGGTCCGACAAATCGGATCAGAGCTCCAGACATCTCCCACAACTGCTTCTTGACACTTGAAGGAAATTGGAAAAGTCAAAAAGATGGATAGGTTTGTTCCCCCATCAACTTAATGAGATTCAAAGAAACAGATGCTTTACAGCGTGTTCCATGTTGATTTCTTGGTTGGAAAGAGAACTATTTTTGTATTGACTGATTACATGTGATGAGAAATGGATACTTTATGATAACAGTAGGAGGACAGGACAGTGGTTAGATGCAGGAGGGTCACCAAAACACTACCCAAAACCACCATAACACACTAAAAAGTTGATGGTCACTGTATGGTGGTCAACAAAGGGGGTTATTCATTATTGATTGTTAAAACAAGGAAAAACTATAACAGCAACAGCCTATTGTCAGGAAATTGATTTTATGCATGAAAAATTAAAAGAAGCAAACCAGAATAGAGATGGCCCAATTTTGCTTCATGCTAATGCATGGCCTCACACTTCTCAAGCTATGGTCCACAAGTTGCAAACCCAGAATTATGAAATTTTGGCACATCCTCCTTATTCTCCTGATATCTCTCCTACTGATTGTCACATATTTAAATTCGTCGAGCTTGCTATACACAATAAAACATTCTTAAATAAAGAAGAGGTAATTGAAGCATTCAAACAGTTTATCAGTGTAAAAGATGACAAATTCTTTGAAGATGGAATATATGCCTAACAGGAACGTTGGATGAAGGTCATAAATGAACAAGGATCATATTTTGATTAAATAAATAAATATTCTAAAACTTAAAGACAATTTTAATGTTTCCTTTTTCAAATGCAACATTTCATATGAGACAACTTAATACTTCACTTCTCGTTGCTCTGCAATGACATTGACATCTGATGTGTGGTACACCAGGCATCTGTACAAGCAATGCTGATTAGATGGAAGGAGTGAGCTGATGTACAGCACAAACATTTTATCACTATAAACAAATCATTTGTGTAGATTGTTTTTAATAAGTAATAGCGGGACCCTTATTTATCATTTTTGACAAACTCTGAGAGACAGCTTGTGAAGTTTTTCAGCTTCAATAAAATAAAATAATATAGTATATATAAGATTGCTTATGCTAACAGAAGAAATAGGACTCAATACATAAAATAGAATGTTTATATTATTTTGCTATACCTGCTAATTTACATTAGTGACTGAAGGACTGAGATTTTGTGCAAATGCACTTATCAAACACTGATAACTACGAGAAATGAATTGCAAGATGAAACTCTTTACCCTTGAGTCTCTGATGTAGCTTCCAAGCTAGAATAAAATGTGTGGATGTGCTTGATGGACACTAGCTAAATATATTGTATAGTTCCAGTAACCAGTTACCCAACACACACACATATATATATATATCATACACAGAGACATTGTGATATTGTGATAGGATAAGTCTACACTAAAACATTAAAACATTTAACATAAAACAAATGCATCCATTCATCAGCAATAAAAATATATAAGTGAAATGGCAGACAGCTATTTAGGCAATGAAAGAGACTATAAAAGTATTCATTATAGACATCTAGAATAAGAAGAGTAAGAGACGGGTCACGCATGCGCATGTGTGTGTGTGTGTGTGTGTGTGTGTGTGTGTATGAAAGTAAAGAAAGAGATTGATTTGTACAGAGTAATTAAGATAATGAGAAATGCAGAGATTATCATAATGAAAACAGCAAAATCATAGTGTTCAGAAGAGATATTGGAATGTAAAGAGTTAGAAATTGGATAGTTCTATGTGAAAAGACATGAATATAGCATAACTAGGAATGGATTAACAAAATTATACTTTATTTTGGCTTCCTACTACTGATGATCCACAATATGGTGAAATCATGTGATACAGTAAGGCACCTGCAAATGCTGATGAAATTTAGTCAACTGATAGAATTTTAATGCTTTTTAGCATTTGTCATCTACATAAAATGATTTTTGGGGATGATCACTGCAGCATACGGTGTTATAAACAATGCATCCAAGTTAGGTTGGATGTGCTAATTGATATTTGTTACAAAAGCTACTTCTGTCAATAATAGCTAATTTATACACAGCCAGCCAGCTTCTTGTGACATCACTGGCTGTTTGGCCAGTGTTACTCTATATCAGTTCGACTGATTTTCAGTCTGGCATTCAATGTTTGGTTCTCTATGATACATTAGTGATGTCCATAGGTACTAACAAAATTCAGTCAACCAGTAGAATTTTGATGCTTTCTTAGCATTTGTCAGTGGTTGTGTGTTAAGAAGTTTTCTTCCCAACCACATGGTTCTTGGTTCAGTCTCACTGTTTGACACCTTGGGCAAGTGTCTTCTACTATAGCCTCAGGCCAACAAAAACCTGAGTGGAGTTGGTAGACAGACACTGAAAGAAGCCCATTGTGTGTGTGTGTGTACGCATGCGTGTGCGTTTGTGTCTGTCCTACCACTTGATGACCAGTGTTGGTGTGTTTACATCACTGTTAATTTAGTGCTTCAGTAAAAGACACCAATAGAGTAAGTACCAAGCTTAATGGGGTTGATTAGGTTGACTAAAATTCCTCAGGGTGGTACCCAAGAATGGCCACAGTCTAATGACTGAAAGAGATAAAAGATGTGTGTAATTCAAAATGTAGCCTGTCAAATCCTCTACTGGACCAAAGCAAGGCAGATCGACCAGTTATCTATTTCTAAACATAGGCAAGGTTAAGTAATGTTTTCTACCCAGTAACTCAACAGATTTGGAATTATAACTGTTTCACATCACACGCATTTACATCTACCTCAAAATGAGGTCATGATAAGTCACGGTAACCTAGACTCCACAAACAACACACAATCACTACACATATCAAAAATATATGTATATGTATATATATAATCCCTTGTATTACACCTACCCTAAGAGGAGAAACAACTATAATCCTCTAAGTTGTACAAAATGCTAGACCTCATAATACCTGATGGTACGTAGGCATCTGTCTGTATGTATCTATACAGATACACACACACACATATATATAATATATAAGAATGTATATATATAAGAATATATATATATACACACACACACACATATATGCATGTATATATATACGCACATGAGTGGCTGTGTAGTAAGTAGCTTGATTACCAGCCACATGGCTCTGGGTTCAGTCCCACTGCGTGGTACCTTGGGCAAGTGTCTTCTAGAGTAGCCTCAAGCCGACCAAAGCCTTGTGAGTGGATTTGGTAGACGGAAACTAAAAGAAGCCCGTCGTATATACATATATGTGTGTGTGTGTGTCTGTCTCCCCACCATCGCTTGACAACCGATGTTGGTGTGTTTACGTCCCTGTAACTTAGTGGTTCGGCAAAAGTGTCTGATAGAATAAGTACTAGGCTTACAAAAGAATAAGTCCTGGGGTCGATTTGTTTGACTAAAAGGCAGTGCTCCAGTATGGCCACAGTCAAATGACTGAAACAAATAGAGGAATATATATACAAAATATATAAGAACATATGTATACATATACATATATATATATATATATATATAAGAATACATACAGTTATAATGTTATAACTGGCTGCCATCTGGTTTGCCAGTCCTCTGTCAAATCATCCAACACAGTGTTTATTATGGAGGCATTAATGTATAGTAATGCCCTTATATAAATATATATATAAATATATATATATATATATATATATATATATATATTACTCTTTTACTGGTTTCAGTGATTTCGATTATGGCCATGCTGGAGCACCGCCTTTAGTCGAGCAAATCAACCCTAGGACTTATTCCTTGTAAGCCTAGTACTTATTCTATCAGTCTCCACAAAGTCTGGGTACAGGAAGTAAATAAAATCATAACATAAACAATTAAATATAAGAAATGATAATTTCTTAAAGTATGTGTTAGTCCCCATGTACCCAGACTTTGTGGATACCCTGTATGTATGTATGTATATATATATATATATATATATATATATATATATATATATATTCATAGTGTATATATATCAGGTCTCGGGAGTGGCCATAGGAACGAAAATGGGCCCCAACTATGCGAACCTGTTCGTTGGCTATGTTGAGGACCAAATATTCTCAAGTTTCACTGGTTGCACTCCCGAACTATATGGCCGTTATGTTGACGACTGTATCGATGCAACCTCACTCTCCTGCGAACATCTAGACTCCTTCCTCTCTTTTGTCAAATCTTTCCATCTTGCCCTCCACTTCTTCTGCACTATCTCTGACACCTCTATCTCCTTTCTTGACAATTTCGGTCAGCATTCATCACTCCACTCTCACCACCTCGATCCACTACAAACACACAAACTTACACTTATACCTCAACTTCTCCTCCTCCTCCTAAACACACCAAGCTTTCCATCCCCTATTCCCAATTCTTCCGTCTACGCAGGCTCTGTAATGATGACCATAACTTTGAGACTCAGTCTCAACTCATGGTTCGCCACTTCATCTTATGTGGATATCCCCTCACCACTATCTACACCGCCCTTGCCAGAGCACATTCCGTGGACTGTGCACCTGCTCTCTGCCCCCGAACCCACCCTGCTGTCACCCGCCTCCCTTTTCCCCTGACCTACCACCCCAACGCACCATTCTTCGAGCTTTCCGGGGTCTCCAGTTCGATCCCTCTACTTCACACATCTTCCCTAACCAACCCCTCCCCTCCTTCAAACGAGCCCACAACCTACGAGACCTCTTGGTCCACAGCTTCTTCCCCAACCCAACCTCCCAACCTGGCTTGTTCCCCTGCTCCCGCCCACGCTGCCGCAATTTCCCTTACCTCTCCAACATGACCCTACTCATCGGCACCCATCATCGACCCTATCACATCACCGACTCCTTCACCTGCACTTCTACCAATATCATCTATTGCATCTCCCGCTCTCTCTGCCATTCTCTGTACATCGGACAAACAGGACACTGCTTGGCTGACCGGTTCGCGGAACACCTCCGAGACATCTGCCTCGGCAATGACACCCCGGTCTCACGCCATTTCCGCTCTACTGGTCAATCTTTGCAACACCTGTCCGTGTTCGGATTGTCCTTGCACAGGGGCCATCCAGACTCCCGTTTGCGCCATGAACAGGGATTAATCTTCTCTCTTCGCTCCTTTGCACATGGGCTCAACTCTCCTCCCCTTCCCTCCTACTTCCTCCCACCCACCTCTCTTGCTCCAACTCCTACTTCTCTTCACCCTTACTCTTTCTCTCTTCTCTCATACTCACCTTCCCCTTCCCCCTTCATCGTCAACCCTCCCTCATAAGCCCATCCCACCCCTACACATTCCTACCCACCTTCCCATCCTACCCCTTACACCCTCACCCACATACCCCACCCTCTACCTACCTACATACCTCACCCTCTGCCTACCCACATACCCCACCTCCACCCCCACCCTAACGCACACCCACCCCTGCTTTCCCCACTCTTGCCTCCCCCATCTCCCAACACCATCACACTACACCACACTACACATCAAAACACACCACCACGCACACACCAGCACTGACCAATTCCCATCCCCACATTTTCACACCTACACATACGCACACGTCAAGATCACCAGCCCTCTTTCACACGCACATACATACTCTCTTACACACATGCGCACCTTCGTTTTGGGATCACTACTACCTTGTTATCTCCCCTTCTTCCTAGCTCTCCTGTGTGGCCCTTCTGTCCGGCATTCGCCATGATAGATCGCTAACCACTAGACACATTTTTTCTCTCCTTGTTTCTTTCTATGTTCTTTTCTGTGGAAGAACGTAGGCTCGAAATGTTAAAGACTTTTTCAATTCCCGAACATTATACTAATACATCTGTTTGTTTTCTACAC
This sequence comes from Octopus bimaculoides, assembly GCF_046866305.1. Classification (NCBI taxonomy): domain Eukaryota; kingdom Metazoa; phylum Mollusca; class Cephalopoda; order Octopoda; family Octopodidae; genus Octopus; species Octopus bimaculoides. The sequence goes on along the minus strand of NC_142941.1, from coordinate 17,901,794 downwards.
CACCTGTCTTCATCTTTTGTTTTTTTGTGAATTCTTCCTGTATTCATATTATATATATATATTTTCATATTATATATATATATGTATATATATATATATATCTTTATCTTTTACTTGTTTCGGTCACTAAATTGCAGGCATAATGGGACACTGCCTTGAACAGCTTTAGTTCAACAAATTGACTCAGTACTTATTTTTCAAAGCTCAGTAACTAATTGTATTGGTTTCTTTTGCTAAACCACCAGATTACAGGTTACAGGGATGTAAACAAAAGAACACTGGTTGCCAATCAGTGGCAGGGGACAATGACCACAAAAATATTCTCACACATATACACACACACACAATGGACTTCTTTCAGTTTCTGTTTATTCAATGTACTCAGAAGGTTTTGGTCAGCCTGGAGCTATAGTAGAAGACACTTGCTCAAGGGGCCATGCAGTGGGACAGAATCTGGAGCCACATGATTGGGAAGAAAACTTTTTATCACACAGCCACAGGCATTCAAGCTGAAAATCCAACACATCAACAGACTGTGAAAGCCTAGGATGATCATGTGTGCTGTAAATGTTTGAAGATGACTGGGTCTGAGTTTAGGGATATTTGGTTGCAATATATAACAGCAACTACATACACACCCTCTTGTTCATTTTTTTTTTTTTTTTCATTTCTTCATAAGTTACTCAGAGGTGAAGAGACCATGTCTGAAATTTACTAAATGCTTAATTAAATGATTATGAAGAGAAATTTAAATGTAATTTCTAGTACAAAGGGTCCATAGTTGCAGAGCAAACCTTTCTATGAGGCTACCCTACTACATGTATTATAGTAAGACTGGAACTCTGTTAATTATGAAGATGAATGTTCCTGCTGATCCAGTCAACAGAACAGTCTGCCCTTGAAACTAACATCTAAATGGCTGAATGCTCCACAAACACATACATCCTTAATGTAGTTCTTAACTCATTTCTGCCAGCTAAGTTGACTGGAGCAATGAGAAATAAAGTGTCTTACACAAGAACACAATGTGCTGCTAGGAATCGAATCCAAGACTTTATGATCCTGAACTGAATACGCCTGACCAATAAGCCATAAGCCTTCGCTATTATAGTAAGTATTGACTAACTAATGATTAGATCCTCAGATTTTCATGTGAACTAATCTAAGGGAATAGACTCCGTTAGACCGTCATCGACTTCAGTAACGCTGCATGGCCAGATAGGAATAAGAAATAGAAACTGCCTCACAAATCTATGTTCAATATATACATGTTAATAGGTATTAAAATAAAACCATGCAGAAAACTAAATTTACAAAAATAAATAAACTTGTATTTTCAAAAGAAAACATCATGATAAGATAACATAAAAACATAGCAATCATTTATTTCCCTCATTTCCTATCTATTCCATCTTACCCAAAGTTACACATAAAAGCTCTAATGTTCTTAGCTGAGGCAACAGATACAACCCCACCCATTCCACCAAGGAAATATCTTTTACACAGTCAACTGGGGAAAAAAAACAATAAAATAAAAATAGGTGAAATATATTCTGGTTCATGAATGCCACACTGTACATGTATAATCTGGGGTATATATAAAAACAACAACCGTTGCTTTTATGCAATTATTAAATATAGAACTCAATACAAGGTACAAAATCAAATGTATAAATACACAAACAAATAATATATATATATATATATATATATATATATATATATATATATACACACACATACATGTATGTATGTATGTATGTGCACATACAAATGCATATATGTGCATGTGTGTAAGATTATACTTATACACACAAGTACATGTGTACATACATATAGACCTATATCTATTTATCTATCTATCAATCTATTTACTAATATTTTTTTTTTTCAAAATGTAATCACATGTGATTCGTTGGTGATTTTCTTCCTCCGTCTTCCTTTTCTATTGGACTTTCCTCTGCTTCTGAAGAAGAGCGTTTGCTCGAAACGTTAAACCATCTTTCTTTCCTTCCTTGAGCATCTGATAATACTTTACATGTACCACATCCTCATGTTGTTGTTTATTGGTTTGTTCTTCGTTTTTGGGGATTTACTATATATATATATATATATATATATATATATATACATACACATGCATATAAAGCATGTATGCATAATATATATAAGAGATTGCTAAACATAAAAACTAGACCCATAAGAAATCATGTTTTATATGAATACATATATATTTATACACATACATACAAAATAAAAGATTGTCAGATATTAAATATTTATTAAAAAAATATCTAGCAACATTCACACACACACACACACACACAAAGGGATCCTTTAATTTTTTATACCATTATCTTTTTAACAGCTATAGTTATAAAACCAAAAACATCAAAACATGGAACTAAATGTCTTTATACATTAAAATATTTTTTCATTGCTGTTATTATTATAATATTATTCCATCATTCTAGAATAATATTATTCTATAACAATAATAATAAACACAAGGCCTGAAATTTTGGTGGGAAAGACTAGTTGATTACATCAGCCCCAGTACTCAACTGGTATTTTTTTTCAACTCCAAAAGGGTGGAAGGCAAATTCAATCTTGGTGGAATTTTAAACTCAGAACATAAAGATGGGTGAAACGCTGCTAAGCATTTTGTTTGGTGTGCTAACAATTCTGCCAACTTGCCAACTTGCCATCTTACTTTCTATTATAATAATAATTGTAGGATGGAAAAACCTAAAGAAAGGAATGAACACTGGTCAATCTTAAGTTAGCAAGTCAGTTTTAATTTTTAGCTGAAATTAGTTCACTTAAATTACAATATTTAATTCCCCATAGAAAAGCATGAACATTTTAGCCACATTCTTCTAACTTTTAACTTTGTTTCTAAATAAGGAAAGAATGAGAAAAAAAACCCAAAATGATTATAATAAATGAGGGAGGTGAAGCTGGCACAGAGAGAGCAAAGTGTTTTCACTGGGGATTTAATATGTCAAATTCAGAGTTTCACTGATCAGATTCCATTTGGGCCACATGTACTTTACATACTTCAATCCTCATTAACTTATAACCCCCCACCACCAACAAAAATGTTGGCTTCATGCCTAGTTGTAGCTAATCAATAAACCATAAGGAATTATTTAAAACAACCTTAAACATGAGATGCCTTAATGTAAAAACAGAGAGAGAGATGCAGACATAGCTGTGTGCTTAAGTTCGCCTCACAACCATGTGGATCTAGGTTTCCTCCTACTATATGGTACCTAAGACAAATGTCTTTTACAACAGTCTTGGGTTGACTGCTGCCTTGCAACTGAAATTTGGTACACAGAAATTGCAGAAGTCTGACATATATGCGTGCGTGTGTATCTATGTTTACACCGGTCTAAAAAATCAATGTTGTTTATTTTATATATCTTTGTGCCCTGTAATTCAGCAGCCCAACAAACAGAGATCAATAAAACTAGCCCCAAATTGAAATATGTACTAGGAGTTGATGCAATTGACTAAAACCCTTCATGTGTCCCCAGCATGGTCACCATGAAACAACTGAAACCAATAAAGGAAGAATCACTATTACTGTATGAGACTAACTACTAGACTAACAAGAAAATGTAACGATTAATGATTCTATATAATTTAAATCAAATTCTCAAAGGAATTTACCAGCTCTTAAAAATGAAAAAGCTTATATACATATCTATTAAATCAGGTATAAGTATATAATAAAATATTTCTAATGGGGTCTATAGTAATGCATCAGAATACCAAATTTTTGATAAATCATATTCTATAAAACCAAAACAAATAATTTCTGAAGAGGTTGTTTTATAAGAAAATATCCAAACTTTGCCCCCTCTTAAATTATTTTTTATCATTGTCGTCATCATCATCATCATCAATTTTATTATTGTTGTTATCTTCAGCAGTAATGTACAAGTGTTAATGTTTGCCAGGATCTCAATTTGATTTTTATCAAGTTCCATTATTCTAGTAGACTGAGAGTAGTAGTTTTGTTTCTCTAAATTGCCTGTCTTTATGCATCTGCATGCGAGCGCATGAGAGAGAGAGAGAAAGAGAGAGAGACTGTGTGTGTGTGTGTGTGTGGTTCTATAAGTCTTTGCACTACCTACCTAATAGCAAAGTTTTTTTTTATAAATTATGAATATTTTTGCCTTCTCTTATTTCTGCGGCCTTGTTCTATTATAACTATCCTCACTGTTTACTTTATCTTTCAGTATAAACAAATATATTTACTTCATGCACACACACACACACACACACACACAATTATTGTAAACTACTACACTATTTTATATGATTATTTTTGTATCTGTAACCTTTTTCTTCTCAAGCAGCAAATATAGTAATCATTATTGATATTATTATTATTGCTGGTCAGCCTAGCGGCATTTTTTCCGGCTTTATGTTCTGAGTTCAAATGCCACTGAAGCTAACTTTGCCTTTCATCCTTTCGGAGTTGATGAAACAAGTACTACTTTGAGCACTGGGGCCAATGTAATCGACCTGGCCCCTCCCCCAAAATTTCAGCTCTTGTGCCTATAGCAGAAAGGATTCTTCTTCTTCTTATTATTATTATTAAGTTGATCATTAGAGTCAATGTAATCGACTTAACCCCTTGCATAAAAAAAAAAACTTACTGACCATGCAGCAAAATTTAAAACCACTATTATTATTATTATTATTATTATTATTATTATTATTTCCTCCAGCTCTTTATGTTCTAACTTCAAATCCCACTGAGATCAGCTTTGCTTTTCATCCTTTCGAAGTCATTCAAAGAAAGTACCATTTAGGTGCTGGGATCGATGTAATTGTGTTGACACCCTCCCCTCAAAATTGCTGACCTCAAGCCAAAATTATAATTATTATTTATAGTAGTAGTAGTAGTTTTATTACTTAGTATCACATGCTTTTCATACATTTGTAAGTTTGGTAAATTGTAGAACGACTGATATAGTTCTATTAACTAAGTGTGCAAAATAGTAAATAAATAAATGCAAGGAAGCCTGTGGTGAAAAGAAAATATCTGAATGAATTGAAAAAAAGTTAAAAGTGGATCTAGTACTGAAGACAGCGAGTAATAACAGTCACAACAACAACAACAACAACAACAATAATACTCACTCACCTTACGGCACAAGCAGTGGTAGGCAATTTTAGCAGACCTGAAGCTAGGCTTCTACACACAGCCCTTTTGATTTCAGACTCACTGCTGCTCATTCCGTTCTTCACTCTGCTTTAAACACGCTGCTATTCTTGATGGTGTAATTTCAATGCTTATGCTGCACAGAACAATGAGCAGAGCAGTGAGTGGCATGGCATTGCCAAGAAGGGCTGCACTAATGTTTTATCAGAGGATACCTATCTGCCACCATGAGAGGTTTTATGAAAAGAAACCTCTTGTCGTCGCTGCTGGCACTAACTGCTAAGAACTGACCACCACCACTAACAATAACAACGTGGAAGAAACAAACAGTGAACTGAGTTTAGGCTAAATATATCATAAGAACAATTACAGAAGATTCTTAATTACCTGGTGAAACGAAATTACATTAGGTTACTTAAGTTAATATAACCAAGCACAACCATGCTTTAGTTCAAGGTTTTCTTTCAATCAGACATAGTTACTTAGTAATAATGTTCTATAAGTGTGTGCCTGTGTGTCTGAAGAAAAGGCCACAAAAAAAATCACCAACTGTGTATTGAAGAATGCAACAAAAAAAGAAGAAAATAAGAAAAAAGAAAAAAAAAACATGCAAGGAAGGGAAATATGAACTGCAGAAGTTACTACAGGAATTTAAATATCTCTACTTATCTATTTATTTGTGTGTGCGTGCGTGCGATTTATATTATCACATGGAATGAAGGAAAAGTAAATATTACAAGAATTTTTAATATTCAATGAATAGGTATTTTTTTTTTTTTAATGTTTTAGGTAAGTGGTATGACAGTTTTTAACTATTGGAAAATATCACTGAAGTACTGAAAAATATTTTAATGATGTTTTTCGCTTCACAGACACATTAACAACTGAGAAATTTTATATAAATTCATATTAATTAAAAATGCACAAATACATAAATTACAGTTCAAAGATCTTTTACTGTTTTCTGCTAAACTTGCACACATACATGCTTAAACAAACATGCCCACACACACACAGGAATACACACATAAGCAATTAAAACAATTTATATTTGTTTTTCTACATTATATATTTGAAATTTATGTAGAGGAATGTGAATTTTAAAGAGAAATGTGATGTTGAAAAATGTTATATATTAATTGCATACTTTTTTATACTTAAAAAAAAATTTTTTTTTTTTTAGATTCTTCTTTTAAGCAATAACTATTTCATATGATTGTGAATTTAGTTATAGATTTATGAAAAATTATATTTCAAACAAATCACCGTTTTATTGTTAATGACTTTGTCATTTACTGTTAAATACTTTGTCATGAGTTAGTATTGGTTGTTAAGCTATTTCTTGTCATTTGCACCGAAGGCAGCTTTAATCAAGCAGACCCAATGATCAAAGACATCCAAATTATGGCCATAATAATAATGAAAAATGTGCCTTCACCTATACTATCCAATCTGACATTTCAAGATCGTAAATATGATTTAAAGGATTTAGCTGCCATTTCTAGCAGATCGACACTTCCTTGTCTCATAGTTAGCTGTTTTTCAACAAGGTGACTTACCCAAAGGTATGAATAAGGGAGCCTCTATATAGTCACTGAACCTGTCAGAAATCTCTTTCAAATAACACAGACCCTACTGCCCTAACCCTTTACCTGGCTGAAACATTTTCATAAGTCTATCCTAAACATTTATGCTTCTTTTCAGACTTTTAGTTAGCCTTTGTTTCATATATTCTGAGTAATATAAAGCTTTCCTTTAATAAGTCCCAAGTTGCTCTGGTGGTTGAAAAGAATTGGGGATGTGTACCATAGATGATGCATGGATGTTCGGGAAATATGTCCTATGTGTCATATGTGGTATACGAGACAGACAAAAGGTTAAAACAGAAAGGACACAGTGAATGGCAATGGCTTGTATGCACAGGGCCTAGAAAAAGATGGAATGGTCACAACTGGAATGCCTTTTATCATCAGGGCTGACTTGAAGCTAAACAACAAAAACCACCACCTGAGGCTATGCATGCAGTAGGACTAGAACTCACTGTAACCTAGGAAACCTTACCATAATAACATAACCATTTATTGTTGCCTTTTACACAAAACAGCTATGTTGTTATTGTCATTGTTGTCATTTCAAGTCCACTTTTCTATGATTGGGTAAAAACAGAATTTGTTGAGGCAGATTTTGTACAGCTGGACACCCCTCCTGTCACCAACCCTCACTGGTTTCCAAACAAGGTAATATTTTTCTGTAGCTAAATGCATTTTTCACAGAAGACTGGAAACGAGCAACCTTACTTGTATGATAATGATGATGATGCACATTTACAACCATCACGTGATGTCTAAACAAGGATACACACACACACATATTCACACACACACACACACACATACACACACACAATAGGCCTCATTCAGCTTCTGTCAACCAAATCTACTCACGAGGCTTTGATTGGCCCAGGGCAATCTATAGTAGAAGACATCTGCCCAAGGTGCCATGCAGTAGGATTGAACATAACCCAAGACCCTACAGTTGGGAAGCAAGCTTCTTAAAACCATACAGCCACACCTGTGCCTATTAATAACAAAAAAATAACTATAGCAAAAAGGAATTAACTATTGCTTTGCTGATGATAATACCACTGAAGTTACATTTAGATCTAATATTCTAGTAAAATGGAATAAGTGTTCTGCAAATTTCCTAACAGATTATTTGCTCAGTTAGAACTATAATATTCTATTGATTTCTGAGATCTGCTTTCCAAAGATTAATGAAAGTCTGTGTATCTGTCTATTGGAATTAAAAAGATCCAAAGACATTATCATTAGAAACCTTCCGAACAAATCTATATTGTGTGTGTCTGCGTGTGTTAATGTGTATGTGTGCGCATCTCTTGATTATGTGAGTGATTGTGTATGCATCTACATATATGTAATTAAGTACATGTTTGCGTATATGTGTATATTTGAATATGTGTGTGAGTGCATGTGTGTCAGTATACATGTGTCTCTGAATACATGTGCGTGTGTGTGTGTGTGTGTGTGTGTGTGTGTGTGCATCTACACAGAGGTTTCTCTGTTTAAACAAGTGTCAGTGCATGTGTAAGTGCGGACATATGCATGCTCTATCTCTAGGTATGCTTATGTGTGTGTGTGTGTGTGTGTGCGTGTGTCTATGTGACCTTTAGAAACCTTTTATATATATAAATAGCTGGCAGATGAGACATACATGCCATTCTCCAAGACTATTAAACACATTCTTCAAAATCCCAACTGCTATGATCCATAACTAGATTAAGAAGGATCATCTTCATCTAGATCCGTTCATTTAATGCTCTCCCCACCATATCACTTGAAGGACCAGCTGCTCTCATACTTTAGTCTTCTCATAACAACCTCTGCTGCTGCTTTCACCAAACCACTGCCACCACCATCACAACCACCACTTCCAGCTTTGATTGGTGTGAATGGCCTTTTCTATAAATCTACTACAGTTAGAATTCTTCTTTACCTACTCAAATTCCACACATAATGATTAATCTCTTCTAAGCACCACTTAGCAACATTCTCACAGACTTCATCCCTCATCCATTGTTTCAAAGAATTACTTCATCTATTTTGTTTCAGGTAGATTTCTCCCATTATTTCCCTCAACACCCAGCCTTCTCACCCACCTATCTGAATTGAATGATGTTATTTTGTTCTTAGGAATTACTTGGCATCAATACACTATGTCTTTCAATGAGATCCAAATATTTTAGGGCAGTGGTTCTCAAACCATTTTTTGCCCATGGACCCCTTTGATTACTATTTTATTCTGGTGGAACCCCTCCCCCATCACCACTCGAAGATCAAAAATTAATTTCATAGACCTTTCTTTCAAAATTCCAATTCCGTTTTTCACACATTAACTTGTGTAGGCTGAACTATGTAAAACATTAGAGAAAAAAAAACTAGGTGTTTTTTTTTTAATAAATACATCCTAAGTAACATTTTTTCATGGACCCTACTTTGCACCTCCAGTTTACTATCTTGCTTGCATGGCCCTCCAAAAGTCTTAAATAGATCCCATTTAAGAACCACTGTTTTAGGGGAAAGATACAGCAGTGGTTTTCTGTTGCTTTTTGCCAGTTTATTTACAATTTACCCAGCTAATCTCCTGCTTTCTCAAGTTTGCTCTTGAAGCTCAAGGGCTATTTGGTTCTTAGGTAGAGAGATTGTTCACATGACACCAGGACACATCCACAACTTGGTGGACCTAAGTGACACATGTGGACTAACTCTCCTCCAAGTCCTATATGCCTTAGCCACAGGATCATCTACAATTAAACCCACAACCTCGATAGATATTACCACCCTGGGCCAGAGCAGACCTGGGAGTAGTGGATACTAATGGTGAACTTCCGAGCTGGAGCCTCATTATCAGATGCAGTTTAATGTCTTGCCCATAGTATTATTACCTTATCACAAGCATTGTCGTTAGAAGAAATTCTGAAAATATATCTTTACATCAGTTTTGTTGAATAGAGATAACATTACTGAGGCTAATAATAAAATGTTTAATATCAACCTTATAGATTAAGCTTCCTGAATATTCAGATTTCAAGTCATAGTGGGTGTGTCAGTTTATGATGAAATTCTTTGTATGATTAGTCTTGTAGATATTACCGTTTTATCTTTAATATGAACTAGTCTAAAATTTAGAGATAGCAGAGCATTTACTGAGGGAGATTTAGTTGATATATTGAACAGATTGAGAACTTATGTAAAAATTCCCCCATCTTGTTTATAGAAGAAGAGTGTTATAACATGTTCTTAATTTTCTTTTTGAAGGCTGAACACAGTTCGAGTAATTGTTTTGGATGGCCAAAGTCAGTTGTAATGGAGACAATCTTGTTCTCTGTGACAGGTCTCTTTCATTGTTATTTGTCTTAACAAGAAAGGCAAAAAACTTAGATTTTTCTAGGTCTTCTACATTACTTTGAAGGGATCAATGTTATAGAATCAGTGTGTATTCAAACTCCTCAATTCACAGTACCACTTATTCCAACTCCTCTCTTTGTAATTAGACTAACATATCACATATATAGCCAATGAGAATCATCTATTTTTAGCACTATAACCTGTAAGTTTGGGTTTAAAGGCTGTAGTTATGCTGCTGTAGATCTTTTATATTATTTATTAAAGTAGTTACAAACAAGCACAAGACAAAACAAAATTTTAAAACAGACTGTTTTTGTTCAAAGGTTACAAGTTAAAAGGATATGAAAATAAACTATAAAAATACGATAAAAGAGCATCAGGAACATATATATATTAAACAAAGAGGGACAAAACTATTTTTAGCACATTATAGCCAATTTCCTGACATAAGTATTTAAAGAAAGTTTTGGTATAGAAACAGGATTTGAGATAAAGTTATTATGTTTAGATTTATGAATGTATTTATGAAAAAACAAATAAATAAATAAGCTTTTAGTCTAACACAGTTAGTTTTGATGTCCGGTAATAGAGGTTTAGCAAAGTTGACTGAGAAGTGCATAATAATATAGAGCAGCATAAGTTTTGCTGAGCAGTTAGATATTTTTCTCTAGCTAATATAGCATTTAAATTTGGACTTAAAGTTAATTTTCAGCACCTGTTCTTTATTTAAAAAAAGAGTATCAGAAAAGATATAACATAAATTTCTTAATCAGAAGTTATTTAAGGTGGCTTTAAGCATTAGTGGATTAGATCATTCATTCATTTACTTATTTGTCATCAACATAAGTTTTACTAAAAAAAGATTTTTTTCAATATAGACTGGATAACTTAGCAAATTCAGGTAGCTGAGTCAAATATTCAACCACTGATATTAAAGCTGAATTTTTATCCTTAAATATTTAACCACAAAACAGCTACTTTATACATCACTCCATGTAGACCAAAAGCAAAGCTAAATTTACTTCTTTCATACCAATCAGATCTCTATAAAAACTTGTGTTTAGTTTGTTTTCATTAACATTAAAGCAAATGAGAAAGAAATCTTTCTCTGAACTAGACACGAATCTAATGGAGATAACTTTCTCCAACAAAGGTCAAAATTATGAAACAGTAGAATGGAAACCACAAAGCAATACATGCAAATATATTTCTCAACTTTCCACCTTCCAAGCTGTAGCTATTGAATCCAGTTCCTTGTTAATACGGTCTCTACCAACTTTTCAAAATCCTCCAACAGGTCAATCCACAGCTTAAAGGATTCTGTAAGCTGCTTTCACACAGAAAGTTACCAGAAGTGCTGCTCACATGGTCACACTGCAGTTAATCAAACATCCTTCCAAGTCCTCTTTTTCCACTCTGTCAATCTCATACAATGTACTTATGGTCACAAAATACAAAAAATATCTCTGATCGTGCTAATCCAGCAAAGGAACTAGTCATGATGGTGTTCATATCATAAATAAAGCAACCCAGAGCTGGCACTTATCCTGGCCAAAGTCTACAAGCTTTTTCTCTCTACAAAGATCCATTCGAACCTTTAGAAGGATGTTACCATGCATACTATTCACCAAAAAGAGCCAACCTCTCTGATCAACAACAAATGTCAACATCATCACTATTTCTCTCAAGTGGTGACAAGCATGTAATATTAACATTCACAGACTTCCTGCAGTTTTCATTTCTCAAATTTACTCATAAGGCATCAGTTGGTCAAGGTCTACAGTAGAAAACACTTAACCAAGGTACCATGCAGGAGGACCAAAGCCCAAACTTCCTAACCACACAGCCATGCTAGTCTTTTTACATTAAAGTATTGTACGTAATTCATTTGATGAATAAATGTGTCAATGAGTAACATCAGAGAAAATTAGTATGGAGAATGGGTATGAAATATGTATCAGTTTACAGAGATTCAGTAGTGCATGCATCCTTGTGTACATATTATATATACTCTATACAAGGAGGTACCCAAAGTAACTGGAAATGTTCTCCATTGTAGTTCAGGCTTCCACCGCTAGAAGTCACTTGATGTGACCCTCAGGCATCATTATGCCGACTGGCATTGTTGAGTGAAGTTGTACTGCCACACGGTGCATCTTTGTTTTGCAGTGCCTCTCCCCTGTTCGTCAATTTTTGTAATGGCTGAAACAAAGGAACAACATGCTTACATGAAATTCTGTTTTCTGCTGGGGAAAACAGTGGCTGAAACAATTGTCATGCTTCAAACAACTTACAAGACACTGTGCCATGAACAAAACATGAGTTTACGAGTGGTTTTCATGCTTTAGGAAAGGTCGCTTGTCGATTGAAGACCAACTTTGTTCAGGGCATCCATCAACCTCCTGAACAAATGAAAACCTTATGAAAATTCATGAACTGATATTGGAGGACCATCACTGAACAGTTGACAAACTTGTTGATATGACTGGTGTGTCCTGGAGCTCCAGCCAATAAATTTTGGGCAAAGAATTGTGAATGAAAAGAGTTGCAGCAAAATTTGTGTCTCACTTGCTCAAGGAAGATCAAAAGCTGTCACAACTGAATGTGTGTCGTGAACTAAGACAACAGTTGGAAATTGATTTGGATCTTTTCTTTCAAAGGCGCAGGAGTGGCTGTGTGGTAAGTAGCTTGCTTACCAACCACATGGTTCCGGGTTCATTCCCACTGCGTGGCACCTTGGGCAAGTGTCTTCTACTATAGCCTCGGGCCGACCAAAGCCTTGTGAGTGGATTTGGTAGGCGGAAACTGAAAGAAGCCTGTCGTATATATGTATATATATATATATCTATATATATATAAAGACACCATTTCGAGCGTGGCCGTTTTCGTGCGGGTGACACGTAAAAGCACCCACTACACTCTCTGAGTGGTTGGCGTTAGGAAGGGCATCCAGCTGTAGAAACTCTGCCAAATTAGACTGGAGCCTGGTGTTGCCATCCGGTTTCACCAGTCCTCAGTCAAATCGTCCAACCCATGCTAGCATGGAAAGCGGACGTTAAACGATGATGATGATGATGATGATGATGATGATATATGTATGTGTGTGTATATGTTTGTATGTCTGTGTTTGTCCCCCCCAACATAGCTTGACAACCGATGGTGGTGTGTTTATGTCCCCGTAACCTAGCGGTTCGGCAAAAGAGACTGATAGAATAAGTACCAGGCTTCCAAAGAATAAGTCCTGGGGTCGATTTGCTTGACTAAAGGCGGTGCTCCAGCATGGCCGCAGTCAAATGACTGAAACAAGTAAAAGAGTAAAAGAGTAAAGGTCATCACTGGTGATGAAAGCTGGTGCTATGGAATTTGCAGATGCGAAAGTGTTAAAAGGCATCATTTTGCAAGAGTTCCAGCACTGCTTCGAACAATGGGAAACACGTTTGGGCCGATCCATTGCTTCAAATGGAGAATACTTTGAAGATGATAAAAGTACAAACATATAAAACTAAGTGAATAAAATAATATTGCAAAATTCTGGTTTCTTTTGGTTGGCCCCCTCGTATACTCAGGTGAAGTGGTAAGAAAGGATCTTCAGACATTAGGCCTCACAGAGGGGATGACTAGGGACTGAGACTTCTTGTGGTTTGCTATGCTTGAGAAGACATGTTAAGCTAAGTAAAATTGTGGCTATCTTTGCATACAGACATGTCCTCTATATCCTTCTTCAACTGAGTGATCTTAACCTTTGCAGGATTGTGGGTGCTGGAGTCACGTAAAAAGTACCTGTGCCAGTGTTACCCATGCTGGTGCCATGTGAAAGCATTGGTGCCATGTAAAAACACCCAGTACACTCTGTAAGGTGGTTGGTATTAGGAAGGGCATCCAGCCCATAGAAACCATACCAAAACAGACATGGAGCCTAGGCAGCTCTTCAGCTGGCCATTTTCCGTCAAGCTATCTAACCCATGCTAGCATGGAAAACGGACATTAAATGATGATGATAATCTGCTTACTGGAATCCCTGTTTCTAAAAGAATTTTGCTTCTTTAAGCATGGATCATTCAAAGTATAATCCACTAGGAAGGAAAAAACATAAAAAACTTGTGCATACAAGATATCAAATGCAAACAATTTGACAAATCACTCTTTAGAGAAATTTAATTGAATCGAGATCTGAGGTGGCTGCTGACATTTTCTTAGACAATAAATGTTGATTGATTGATTAATTGGAATCTTTCATTGGCACAGATCAAATAAAGTATGGTACACAATCAAGAAATAACCATTATAATACTTGGTAACAATGTGCAGAAAAAAGCAAGTCATTTTTATATGTGGTTCAGCATACTCTTGGTTTAATCAGCTTTCTAGTTGAAACCAATTTCACATTTATGCTGAGCTAGTCAATCTTTGATAAGTTTATATCATAGACTATCTTATAATAGCACTCTAGATGGTACAGCAGTGACTGATGACAAGACTTTAGGTATGAGATTTTTAATAAGCTCAAGACTTTCTCAAAAGTATCACTGTTTAGTAGAAATGGAGAATAAAAAAAAACAAAAAAACTATAGGTCCCTGAAGCATGTATCCATTCTGGCAGGAAAATATATCCTGAGTTTGTCCAGGAGATTGACAATAGGTCCAGGACATCAACAATAGCTTCAGTTGGTTCGTTGTCAAGCAGCTCAAGTTGATGGAATCTAGACATGTGGTGTATAAAGATAAAGGGCAGTCCAGCAAGACCAGGGAGAACAGTCATATTAAGAACAATTGCTATGAAGTTAAAAAAAAAAAATTAAAATTAATATTCAGTAGATTAATATTCAATCGAAGTTGGATGTAGAGGGTTTGTAGGACACAGTGTGAGACGACTGCTGTTATCGTTAGGCCTAACTCATCGTAAGGTAAATACCACCATGACCGATATCCAAAATACAGTGGAGAAGGCTAGCCACTAGCCATTGGATTTGGTTCAAAAGAGACAATGAGCGATGGCTAGAGAAATATTGAGCTTTGTCTTTAATAACCAGTTGATCTAGCAAGCGGGGCCTCATATCAGTGAGGGGGGCTGGTGTGCATTGATGCCGTCGAGAGGTAGGCCCCGAAAAGGTGCGCATTCTCTCCTGATGACCCCATACACCTGCTGGCTTCCGGTATGCGGAGTTCTCGACTGGTAGCACTTGCATGTGCGAGTTGTTTGCAAGACATATTCAATAGATTTCATATTTTCCTCAAAGCCTCTATCAGAGTAAAACTTTAAAGACTGTAGTTTTAGGTGAACAGGGATTTATCAGACTGGAAACATGAAACTCCCATAGTAGTCAGTGTACCACTTTCAAATTCTTTCAGACTGTCTATTTTAAGATCTAGTGGAATAAAGACTGTTAAATCTCTTGGTGATTTATGCTAGTTTTTAGAATAACAAACTTAGCTAATGGGATAGTTGTCCCTGAAAGTAGAAAGGAAGAATAACAAATGTATATGCTAAACAAATAACTTAGTATGTGTCATGTATATTTATTACAATGTATATAAATATCATCATCATCATCATCATCATCATCATTTGTTAATGTCCATTCTCTATGCCAGCATAGGTTGGACAGTTTGACAGGAGTTGGCCAGCTGGAGAGCTGCCCAGGCTCCATTTGTTTGTTTTAGCATGGTTGGATGTCCTTCCTAATGCTGACCAATTCACAGAGTGCACTGAATGCCTTTATATGGCACCAGCACTGTTATGTGGCACCAGCACAGATGCTTCTACACAGTACAGATGCTTCTACACAGCACTAGCACAGGCACTTTTACATGGCACCACCACAAGTGCTTTTACTGTGGCACTGGCACGAGCGCTTTTACATAGCAGTGGCATGGGTGTTTTTAAACAACACCAGCACAGATACTTTTATATGCCACCAACACCCATGAACCCACAAGACTAAGATCTATTACTCGAATGAGTGATGTAGAGGACATGCCTGTATGCAAGGATATCCATGATTTTACTTAGCTTGGTGTATCTTATAAATATATAATGTATAATACACACATACAATGTATATTTTATATCTAAGGCACAATGGGTGTGTGATTAAGTAACTGGGTTATTGACTTCACAGGCATAAATTCAAATTTAGCTATAATTATTGGGTTGTGTTCTTGAGCAAGGTGCATAATTCTGATTGCCTTCAAATCAGCTTGATAGCAATGACCTCCTTTGCTTACTTCACATACAAGTGGCTAGCAGTATCTAGAGTTGTCCAGCTATAAAATAAATTGCTCCAACAGTATCCAAAATTTGAATGTGGAAAAATGGAGATAAAACAGTGGAAAAGGGGAACTATTTATCTAATAACAGAATTTTCTAGAATACATCAAATATGAGAAGTGAAATAAATTTTGTCTATTTTTTTTTCGTGATTCCAAATCAATCATTAATGATCATATTTGCTAGTAATGTAATGCTTATTTGCTCTATTACTGGCAGATCAAGGTAGATCAAGCAACATTGATCAGGTGCCTCAGTATTGTGTTATGAAATGTCAATAGACAGAGTCTATATGATAAACTTGTGTTTCCTGTTGAAATGAGTATAATATTTAGATATAGCCATAGAATCATTGTTTTAGTAGTAGTTTATTCAGACACCCACCTACACCCCTACACATATTTGCATACAAACTCACATAAACTCTCTCTCTTTCTCTCAAGACACTGAAACACATCAATGAGAAAACTGAAGCTAATTTTTTTTCCTTTCTAGCCGATTAAAGCATCATATAATGAAATAATGATTTATTCAGTATACGCAAATAGCTTTGGCTAGGATTCAGTAGAGATCATTAACGGATGGTTGGCAAACAATATATAAAAAAAAAGATAAAAACAAAAGAATAAATAAAAGATAACCCACACACCCTCAAAACACATGCCATCTATCACAAACTGCCTGTGTCAGTGTTTGCTGCAAAGGCAGCTGATGAGAGCAAAGTGTGAAGAAAATGAAGAACAAGTTTAACCAATTTATTGGGTGAAGACCTCCACTGTTATCAGGAAAGCTTTGTCAACAAGGGGTTTGATCAATTTGATGGAGAGATCATTCAATATCAAAATGCAGAATCATTAGTATAACACTCCAGCCTCTGGCATATAGTTGCATCGTCTGATACTATTATGGCCTTTGCGCCTCGGAATTAGGTGGGCTTGTGCAAACTTCGCTTAGTGATTCTCTTCCCCTCATCACCTCTGTTGTATCTATCCTACTCCCAAGCCTGCACTAGCCACTACATTCACCCCTTCCTTTCCAAAACATCAACCTTCTGGAAAGTCCCTTACTGCTCATGTCTTTCATACAAATGCTGACTTGCAAAGGTTAAAGAGGAACATTAATGGCATCAATCTTATTGGTTTGAGAGGACCTGTAAAGACTATTGGCATTATCCCTTCCTCCAGACCCAGCAACTGAAAAAAAAAAAATAAGAAGCCTAATGGGTAATTAGTATGGCTCTTTACATTGTTTACATTCTGAGTTCAAATCCTGGTAAGTTAAATTTTGCCTTTCATCCTTCCAGGGTGGATAAGTAGTTAAAATCAAGTGCCAGCAAGGTACTAAGTCAATCCATATTCCTAAAACAGATCCTAGATATGAATGGATAAAATCAGTGAAATCAGTTAAATATAATTTTATAGGAAGTCTAAAAAAATGACTAAAACTATGTAGACTAAAAGTGTATGTGTTCATCCATACACACATATGCATGTGTGTGTACATATGCATGCATGCATGTGTTTACTTTATATCCTTGTTCTTTGCTCTCTTTTTTAATACACCTCTTTTCCATTCCACCCTCACATCTAATCACCTCTGTTTTCACCTTTTTCTTCACTCTTCAGGGCTTATCTTTTTATTCTTTTATTGCTTGCTACTTCCATTATTAATTAACAGACTAAGGTTTTAAATGAAATGGTATAAGGCATTATAAGCACCAAAACAGATCAACAGGTACACCAACATCAGTGGACTTGTGAACTATCTTTTTTTTTCCATTGCAAATTGTAGCATATAACAATACCACTGTGTTTATTTTATTTTAAATAATTCTCTCATTCAGTTGCATTTAGTCACCAGTAATTTTGCAAATAGAAGCAAATTTTGATAGTTGCTTATTGATTCACAGTTTTATGACAAAAGAATTTTAAACTGGCATTAAGAAAACAGGTCCAGAAACACACCAAATAAGTAAGAAATGACAAGAGCACTCTTCCTTCAATTTCTTATATAGGCTTGTGGTCTCACATTTATAGGGGTTAAAGAAAATTTGTAATGCTCATCCTTTTCTTAAAAGTATTATTGGCATAAGACCATTTATTTTATATTGCAAGCACACATCCTCAACTCAGAGTCTACCTCTTCAGAGCCAGAAAATACTTCAGCTCCAAAACTATTGAACCTTAACAAAACCCAAGAAAAACCCACAATGGAATAATATTCACACATGTGGGCTAGTGGATCTGCTTCACACAAAGACATACATCCAAAGAAAAGCTACTTGACTTATTGGTATAAAAATCATACACATATACACCCAATCTCTGGTTCACAAAATGCTGTAGTTTCTCATTTTGCCTTTTCTAGTGCCACTAATGTGGGAGATGCTGCTCAGCAGTGACTGATTTCGAATCACTTCCAACTGGGCTCTTCTGATTTGCTTGTTTCACCTCCTCTTATTCCCCATATTATGTCCTGACTCTCCTGCCAAAATCATTTCTCCCCATGGTTTCGGCCCTCTGCGGTTCCCTCCCTGAAACTGTTGACTTGCATCAGATCAAGTGAAATATCAACGGCATCAATCTCACTGGTCATGGAGAGCATGAAAAGTGCAGCCCCTTCCTCTAAAACAGCCTAAAGCCTAATAAATGTTTAAAAAGCAGTAAAGATGTGAAACCATTGAGATGTGATACTAACAGATATTAAGATCATAAAACTAACAATTATAGGTTAGCATAAATAATGTGAAAAAAAGAAAATTGGATTGTTGATATGATGTTTGTATAAAGAACAAAGAATCAGGTTTGCTTCAAAATGAACAAAGAATCAGGTTTGCTTCAAAATGAAGATAACTTCTTGAGATTATATGATCTTCAAAGGAAGATTATATTAAAGCAGTTTCTCCATAGTGTTTCTCAAACAAATATAACACAATGTAATGTGTTGTTTTAATGGCTGGGTCATCTAAAGAATGTAGAATTTATCCCCACTCAGTAATACAATGAAACACTTGTATCATAGTTTGAACTCATGAGTTATGAACTGCTAACCAAATATTTCATCCACTTGGCTATTTCATCACTTTTATGGTACTTTTGTTTTGGAAGTTAATTTTTTTTTAGTTCAAATATTGTAAATATCATTGATTTTACTATTTCATTTTTTCTTATAAGAATAAAATAATCAGACAGAAATGCTAAGGGGTTGATACTATTAGTTATATACTCTTCCTCTTACAGAATGTTTCTCATAATTGGTCAAAGGAAATCATTGATTAATTGACGACAATTCATTCAGCTGGAGAGACAAAAAGATAGAATGGAAGTGGTCAATACCATTAGAAGTTGGTAGTATAATATATCAATGTGTGTGTGTGTGTGTGGTGTGAGAGAGAGAGAGAGAGAAAGAGATAGAGAGAAAGAGAGAGAGTTAATGTGTGTGCAGTTCTGGTACCATACTATAGATTATAGCCAAAGATAAAAGTACAATTTTTCAATGCTATTCCAATTTAAGGAAGGTGAAGAGAGATGAAAAAAAAAAAGAGATTTCATATAAAAACTTGCTAAATGCTAAATTCATCATTCAGGCTTGCCTCCAAGTGTTCATGAATTGCTTGCACCAATACAAAACAAGAGAAAGAAAGACTATCAAAAAAGGAAAAAAAAAAACAGATGCTGGCTTGACTGACAGTCAGAGAAACAGGTTGATGGTGAAAGCAAAGAGGATCTATTGAAAGTCAAACCAACCAAGACACACAACCTGTCTGGTTGAAAAGATATATATTAAATTACTAGTACTTAATGGTGTTTTGTTGTAATATTACAATGCACTATAGAACATACATATATGTACTGTACAACAGAACATACATAGGACCACTAGGCCATGTGCCCTGTGAGGGCATGTGGTTTAGTGCTTAGGGTGTTGCACTTATGATCACAAGATCATGGCTTCAATTCCTGGACCTGGCAATCCATTGTATTCTTGAGTAAAATACCTCTTTTCACACTGCTCTACAATCACTTCAACATTTGATGTATGGCACACCATGCACTTGTATATAGGTAACCTTGATTTGATAGAAGGAGTGAACTATCATATAACACAAACATTTGATCACTATAAACAATCTGTGCAGGTTGTTCAGCAAGAAATCAAAGAATTTTCATATGTTGTCTACAACAGGAAAGTCCATAATTCATATATATAAATTTCTAAATGGTTTCCCTGGCAGGGAATTGAACCCCAGTTTCCTGCATGACAGGCAAGGATACTTAGCACTTACTATACTACTATAAACTTTTAGCAACACTGTATGGACAGATAGATGCAAACACTTTGTTTTTATATACAATCTCTTTGCGAATGGAAACAGGGCATCCGCTAAACTGGTATCAACCCTGTGTTGGGGATTCATTAACCCTTTAAGCCCAGGTGTGGTTTAGTGACACAACATGCTTTCTTCTGCAGAGAACAGATGTGGCTTATTGACACACTGCTAAATTCTGAAGACAGGTGTGGTAAATAAGCCACATTTGTGTTATAAGATATTTGATTGATTATCCTCTTGTGTTTTTCCCTTTTCTTTTTGCATCCCACATAAAAAAAAACTAGCTGTTTATACCCAACCTTAAAGGGTTAAAGACCAATGAAATATTATATGAAATTACTATATAATGAAGATGTGTTTATAGCTGTCTACACAGTGTTGGTAACAGACTCTACAGAAAAAGTCTAATTCAGTATAGCATTGAAACAAATAACAAATTTGCAATTTATTGCTGTAAGACTGTCTTCATATGTATAAATTGGTCTAATTTACTTAAGCCCTTTGTAATGTTGGGTTTATAAGTAGAGATTGGATGCTGTCACTGATGAAATCCCTACATAGGAGTGAAACTAGGCCAGTTGAAATGTCTTTTTTTGTTCATGAAGATACTACATATAAAGACGAGTTAACATTTGTCTCTTATATAGTGTTGGCTAAAACTGATATTCTCTGAAGTATATATCAGCATCATTTAACATGCACATTTCAATCCTAGTATGGGTTGGATGGAATTTGTGGAGGTGGATTCTCTAGAGCCAGATACCCTACTGTCACCAACCCTCACCTATTTCCAAGCATGTTCCCTTACCTGTTCCCTTTGGCCAGATATATTTTCACGGAAGTGTGGAAATGAAGGGAACTGCTTACATGGCAGTGACATTTGTTTACAACTATCAGAGTAAGACACATACACACATACATACGTATATATACGATGGGCTTCTCTCAGTTTCTGTCAACCAAACCCACTCACAAAGCTTTGGTCAGCCTGGGGCTGTGGTCAAAGGCATTTGCCCAAGATGCTATGCAGTGGGATTGAACCTGAGATCATGTGATTGGGAAACAAACTTCTTGCCATACAGCCACATAATAACATTGAAACAAATCACTAATAATGTACCAGTAATTTACTAACCAAGCCATCTGCCAAGAATGCATTATATAAATTGGTCTATCTAATTTACTTAAGCCTTTAATAGTAATAGGTTTATAAGAAATGTCTGTGTGAACAGTTAAAGAGAATACTCAGCCACTCATGAAATCCTAACACAGTACTGAAAATAGTTTAACTGAAACTATTTTCTGTTTTTCTGTCTACAAAGATATTGTTTATGAAGACAAGACATTTACATTTGTTTATGACATATAGTATTGGTTAAAACCTATAAATATATTCTACAGTACAAAATAATATTGAAGTAAAACACTATTAATGCACCAGCACTAAATAACTAAAATTGGTATGATGCATTCCAGAAATAGCTGTATTCTGTAATTAGACTGAGTGCATTTTATGACACAGGTGAAGGGCAACAGTACACTAATATTACTTATTTTGTCAGCCTTAGGAAACATGAGAGGCATGATTTTTATTAAGAACTAAAAACCAACAAACAGCAAGGCTTGCCTCTTCACCTTCCCAATTTTAATATTTGAGACACAAGGAGACACAAAAAACACATACGCACACATATATAAATATATATAAGAAAATGAGATGACAAAGAAATAAATGATTATCTTATGAACTTCATTAGTATACAGTTGTTTCTGGTACAAGATGCAGTGGACTTTTAGTTGAGTACTTGAGTAACATCTTATAGCTTCATCAGAGCCTCAAAATGAAGTTTCCTATACAAGGTTCCAATGAAGCTATAAGGTGTTATTAATGCACTCAACAATGAGTCCACTGCATCTTATAGCAGAAACAGCTGTAAGCTAATGAGGTTTGTAAGATTATCATTTATTCCTTTGTCATCTCATTTTCTTATTACCACTCTGTACTCAACTAATGCCTTGTTCTGAAGCACATGTATATGGAGTTCTACATCAGTTTATTGATCTTGTAATGCCAAAGTAAAATATCAAAAACAAATATCATCATTTAACGTCTGTTGACCATGCTGGTACAGGTTGGACGGTTTGACCGGGCTGGCATGCTGGAAGGCTGCACCAGGATCCAGTCTGATTTGGCATGGTTTTCTATGGCTGGATGCCCTTCCTAATGCCAACCAGAGTGTAATGGGTGTTTTTACATGCCACCAGCATGGGTGCCATTTGTGTGACTGTAATTTTGCTCGGCTTGATGGGTCTTCTTAAGCACAGCATAATGCCAAAGATCTTGGTCATTGCCTCTGTGAGGTCCAACACTCGAAAGGAGCTTGGCCACTTTGCTTCTATAAGGCCCAATGTTCAAAAGGTACTCAGCTACTTTGCCTCCGTGAGGCCCGACATGACAAGCTCTTTCAGTTTGTGTATTAAAACCACAAGGTCTTGCTTGGCCTGAGGCTATAGTAGAAGACACTTGCTCAAGATGTCACATAGCGGGACAGAAACTAAGTGGTTGATAAGTGAACTTCTTAACACAGTCACAAAAGTATTGGGGAAAATCTATAGTAATATATGACTGAGGTATTCTGTGATTTCTTGGATTTAAATGAGTCTTGAGTCGTCTAATTTTTGGGTCAAATGTATTATGAATTGGTGGTTTCTTTTGATATGAAGAGAAGATATAGGTAATTAAATTGACCCAGTATATTACTGGCACTTATTTTGTCAAAGTGGATACGGATCTATACCAATGTGATTGACATAGATGTGTCAACCACTAAAGAAAGAACTTCTAAATGTTTGCTTCACATGCTAGAAGTAGTAAACAAATCTCTCCCTTACATTTTAAATGAAATCTCTGATATACAAAAGGTGGGATTGAAACAACTGGAATGTTTTCCATCACAGGTTTGCTCAATCAGAGATGACTCGGGGCTACACAACACTACAACAATGTGACTGGCATTCATTCAATCACTCATAAATAATATAAATCATTCAGTTTGATTAAAAAAAAAAAAAATAAAGAGGTGTGCCTACATATTGTTGTGACATACCAATTACAAACAGCTATGAGAAGATATTTGCATATTTCTGAAGAAATGTAAAAAAAAAAATACTTTGCAACTTGATTTGTAAATCAAAAAGAGAAATTAATAACAACAGTAGCAATAATAATAATAATAATAATGATGATAATAATAATAATCCTGTCTACTAAAGACACAAAGCCTGAAATTTGGGGGTAGGGGACTAGTCAATTACAATGACCCCAGTGTTTCACTGGTGCTTAATTTATTGACCCCGAAAGGCTGAAAGGCAAAGTCAACTTTGGCAGAATTTGAACTCAGAATGTACCGACTGACAAAATACCACTAAGCATTTCACCCAGTGTGATAACAATTCTGCCATCTCACCACCACCATAATAATAATAATAATAATAATAATAATAATAATAATGATAATAATAATAATAATCTTTTCTGCCGGAGGCACAAAGCCTCAAATCTGTGAGGAGGGGACTAGTCGATTACATTGACCCCAGTGTTTCACTGGTACTTAATTTATTGACCGTGAAAGGATGAAAGGCAAAGTCAACCACGGCAGAAATTGAACTCAAAATGTAAGGGCGGATGAAATGCTGTTAAGCATTTTGCCCAGCATGCCAACAATTCTGCCAGCTCGCTGCCTTAAATGATAATAATAATAATATAATAATAATAATAATAATAATAATAATAATAATAACTTATGAGAACTATAATAAAAATAATTATATTGAAGAAAATTTTTTTATTAATGAACAAGTAGCTCATGTTAGGTGTGTATATATTATGTATGTGTGTGTGATCAAGCATCATGCAGGATTGTGTGTATATATATACACACACACACACGCACAAGTTATAGTAAGATATGCAAGGCAAACGACACTTAATGACTTAATGATCGTTTGATTGTTGCAGCTGCTGTACAACTAGCAACAATTCCTCAACAGCACAGGACCATACTTATTGTGAAGCTGTCTGATGCTGCTGCACTGCAGTGAAATAAGCAAACAAACAAATAAATGAACACACACACACACTCATACACACATAGATAATACATACTCACACATACTTATAAATATGAACACAAACACATAAATAAATTTCTTAAGCACAGGTGAGTGGAAAGCAGGACATTAAAGTAGATAGTAATAGAAGCAAGCACACACACACACACACACACACACACACACACACACACACACACACACATTAGATGACGCTGAATGAAGCAGAGAATACCTGATTGTTCAAGAAACTACATTCAGATTCTCAAGGGCTCCTAAAGTGATCCATTACACCTTATACCCAAACAGTATATATAGTATTTAAGAAATAAAACTTCTGAGATGATTGAGCAATTTAAACCCTATAAATTTGGTTAATGGGACCAACCACAAACTCCACAAAAATACTGGATATATGTAGTTATTTTACATTTTTAAAATTATTTGTTTATAGCCACTGGAAATTGTTTTCCTATTAACAAGCTAATATATAAATGGTTTAAGGTAGCAAGCTGGGCAAAATGCTTAGCAGCATTTCATCTGTCTTTACATTCTGAGTTCAAATTCTGCCAAGGTCGACTTCGCCCTTTATCCTTTCAAGGTTGATAAAATAAATACCAGCTGAGCACTGGGGTTGATGTAATTAACTTACCCGTTCCCTTAAATTGCTGGCCTTGTGCCAAAATTTGAAACCAACATATAAATGGTTTATAAATAATGAACACCATTTAACATCCTGTCCCTTGCTGGCATGGACTGGATAGTTTGACAAGATACAATGGGTCCTAGGACTGCAACGTGCCCCAGTGTCTGCTTTGGTATGGTTTCTACAGCTAGATGCATTTCCTAATGTCTATGTGCTTTTGAAATGAGAAAGAGATTTAGCAAACATTTGCAATCAACAAACAATCAGTAAATAAATCATTGTGTCTCAGTTAAACATAAGAAAAAGAACATCTTTAAATAAAAAGAGAAAAATGGGGTACCTCACAGATATGCTGAAGAAAACAGAAGCAAAAAAAAAAACTAACTTTGGATTTCAGGCAAGAATTGGAAGTTTTGAATAATGTTATTTAACATACTAATAACAAGTTACATGTATAATAATACATTAAACTGACCCAATATATTATTAGGCTTGACTCACAAAATCAATTTTACACATACCACGGCATGCGTGTGTGTGTGTGTGGGGGGGGGGGATATAAATATATATAATCTCCAACTCCAGATGAAATGATCCCAAGAATAAAGAAATCTCCAAAACTGACATACCATTAAAAGAGTCTGAATGTGTAGGGAGATGTGAACAACTGAGGACATATCTTTCTGCTTCAATAAGCATCATCACCAAAGCAGATGCAACATATAAACACACACACATATATGTACACATACAAACATATCATCCCTCCTATATATATACCACATACAAACACAGACATATTCAGGGTTTGGACGAAATAATGTAAACACTGCTTACTATTTAACTATATATATATTTTTTTTGACAATATGACAAATTCAAAACTGTTCGAGTCTTTATATATATATATGTGTTCATATGCATCATTTGTGCCTTCTACTTCTTGATATAGACCTCTGCTATTCTTTTTTTTTTTTCTTGTTGATACTTATATCTAAATAAATTAAAACGTGTAACTTACCTGATTTCCAAACAAGACAAATTGTTGGAGTACAGATAGCTTGAGCTTCATTAACTAAAACTGCTGAATTGTTCAAGGTTTTGGGAGGCACAGTCTCTAAAACCTTGTTGGCATTCCATATCTAATGTCAGCTCTGGCAAACATATTCTGGACAGAAGGCAAAGTTCCACAGAAAGGGACCACAAAATAGTGAAACATATTGTGTCTAAAGACCATGGAACAACACCAGCAAAAGTGACAGCAGAGCGAAACCACCACTTTGTCAACCACCAAAACCACATGTCATGAGCTCCATAAAGCTGAATACCATGAAGGGGCTGCAATTGCTAAACCTGTCCTCCATCAACATTGATAAGAGGGGAAAACCGAGTCCAGACTATCAGAAGTGGTCAGTGGCTTAAAGAAACAATGTCATCTCTCTGATAAATCATTATTTATCTATTTACCCCAATTTGGGACAAGTTCATGACTGGAGACAGCACAAAGAAGCCTTTGACTCTGGTTGCTTGGCCCCTACCATGAAGTAGGTGGCTCCGCAGTTATGGAGGTGGCTTGGCAATTATTTGGACAATCATATCAGGGTGTTCTATTGGCCCTTCAGTTGTTCTGCATAAGAGTTAATGCCAAGGATTATCTGAGAATTTTGGCTGATTGTGTCCATTCTATGGTACAGACAATGTTCCATGATGGTAGCGTAGTCTTTTAGAATGATAATATACCAATTAACATAGTTTAATTTTATTCAAAATTGGTACAAAGAACACAAAAGTGAAGGAGACCACTTAAATTGGCTTCTTCCAGTTACTGGGTTTCAACATAATCAGACATTTATTGTGGATTTAGGAGCAACAAGTGGCGAGCTACTTCCTTCTGTCATCGTTGCTAAAAGACCTGAAGCAGGTTTTACTTGAAGTATGGCTCATAATTCTGCTTACAACCACTCAGAACCTATACTAGCCAATTCCTCAACGTATTAAAGTTGTGATTGACACCAAAGGTGGACCAACACTATATTAATCCTTTAGTGTTCAGATTTTTGTCAAATGTATCGCTTATTTATTCACATTGTTTTGAATTAATCACACAATATCTTGTAGCTTTAAGATTTCAATAGTGTGTTTGTATATTTTTAGGATGACATTGTAGGGTAGGTGTGAGAGGCTGGATCTGACCCATCTCATCTGTTTGGGCCAGATATGGCTGGTTTAAATAATATAACTTCCATATAGCAAGGTATTTCCAATATTTCATCCAACTCCTGTATATGCATATATATCTACATATGGATATATATATATATATATATATATATATCATCATCATCATCGTTGATGATGATATATATATATATGTATATATATACACACACACACACACACACATATACATACACACATATATACATACACATATATATACACAAACACACACATATATATATATATATATATATATATATATATATACACACACACACACACACAAACTCATTACATAAGTATGTACATATACAATATATATGTGTATATATACCTAAGTAAAAATTACATACACAAACATCATAATCACCATCATCATCATTATTTAATATCTGTTTCTCATGTTGGCTTGGGTTTGACTGTTTGTCATGATCCCACAAGTCAGAGGAATGTGTCAAGCACCAACATCTACTTTGGTATGGTTTCTATGGCTGGAATGCCCTTCGTAATGCCAGTGACTTCACTAAGTGCACTGGGTGCATTTTTTGTGACAGTGACACCAGTGAAGTCATATCGACTAAATTGCAAAACGAAGAAAAAGAAGAAACCTCAGGTAGAGGTGGCTTTAAGAAAAGTATTGGTATTAAAGTATGATACAAGAACAGGCACAAGTGTCTCGCTTTTGAAGAGATACACAGCTCCCTCACATTATAATAGGAGTGGGTGGGAGTAGATAGAAAGAAGCTAAAGGCATTGGTGATAAGGTGTCAGTGCATACTCTCAAAATATAAGAAGGTGAGTATAAAAGAGAATAGGGACTGAGGATGAGGAAATACAGATGGATAATGTCATAAGAGAGTGACAATATGTGCATTATATTGTTGTTGTTGGCACTCCGTCGCTTAGGACGTTGAGGGTTCCAGTTGATCCGATCAACAGAACAGCCTGCTCGTGAAATTAACGTGCAAGTGGCTGAGCACTCCACAGACATGTGTGCCCTTAACGTAGTTCTCGGGGATATTCAGCGTGACACAGTGTGACAAGGCTGACCCTTTGAATTACAGGTACAACAGAAACAGGAAGTAAGAGTGAGAGAAGGTTGTGGTGAAAGAGTACAGCAGGGTTTGCCACCATCCCCTGCCAGAGCCTCGTGGAGCTTTAGGTGGTTTCGCTCAATAAACACTCACAACGCCCGGTCTGGGAGTCAAAACCGCAATCCTATGACCGCGAGTCCGCTGCCCTAACCACTGGGCCATCGCGCCTCCACACATGCATTATATTATATTATATATATAGTGAAAGTGTGCCAAGTGGTTAGGCTGTTGCACTCATGATCACTAGATCATGAGTTTGATTCCTTGACTGGGCGGCGCATTGTGTTCTTCAACAAAACAGCTCATTTCACATTGCTGCAGTCCACTTTTGATCAGGGAGGAATGTTGGCCTGCTCACCTAGCGATCAGGGTGGCACCATTTGAAGGCTAAAACTATGCAAAAGTACATTGTGACTAGCTATGTGTAACAACACCTGATAGCCTGGTCAGTCATGTGATATATATGTATATACATATATGTATACACACACACACATATATATGTATGTATATATATGACCAAAGTATTGATAAGTAAGAAAACAGAGAAATCACAGATGCTTGATATGTAGAAAAGGTGTTGGGAGAAACGCCATAAGGTGTAACCAGTGCAAGCTATGGACACATAAGAGGTACAGCAGTATCACTGGAAGGCTAACAGAAAATAGTCTTTACATGTGACAGATGGTCCTGCATAAAAATACCCAATATGCTCTGTAAAGTGGTTGGTGTTAGGAAGGACATCCAGCTGCAGAAACCATGCCAAAACAGAGCCTGGGCAGCTCTTCAGCTGGCCAGTTCCTGTCAAACCGTCCAGCCCATACCAGTATAGAAAATGGATGTCTGCTGCTATGTATACATATTATATATATATATATATATATATATATATATATATATATATATATATACATATATACATACACACACATAAATACATATATATACATATATATGTTCTTCCTTAGTTCCTTTGTCTCCATATGGAGTAGAGAACAGGGAAAAGAAATTTCCACCTGTCTCAATATTTGGCAATAGATTGCAGTTTTCCCCATGTATAGTAAGAGCTTCAGTCTCTGTGGTCCTTCTGCATGTTGTTTTCAGAATTCCATGCCTCCATCTCCCTTGGGGATGCTCATTGAAGGGTTTGCCTTATAATGCTAGAAACTGGGCTCTGTAGAATGTGAGCCAGCTCCCGTATTCCCCCCTCTTGATCTTGGTCTTGATAGGTCGTTGGTTCATTTGCACCCAGAATAGCATCGTGAGCCTGTCTTAACTCCTCATCCAAAAGATGTCCCACAGACATTCATTCACAAATGTTTGCAGTTTGTTGATGGAGAACTTTGTGATGCACCAGGTTTCACATACATACAGCAGAAATATCTTCATATTCATGTTAAAAATCCTGAGTTTTGTTTGTGATCTCCAAATGATCTGTAATCATCAAATGGGTCTGAGCATTCTGAAGGCAGCTGGCAAAAAGTTCAGGGCACAAAAATATATATGAATTCCTTTTTGTCAACAATAAATAGACACACACATATGTATACATATATATGATAATTGTATGTTTATATCATGGAAGGTGAATGTAAAAAGATGATGTAAAGCCTTCTGAATGAATTTGGTAGGCAGAAATTATGTTGTGTGTATATGCATGCATGAGAGTGCTTATGACTCTTGTGATAGACAGGAAGGAAAAATACAACTATAAAAGCAATGTGTTTGAGGACAGTCAAAGGTAGTGCATAGCTGCTGATGAATGACATCGAAATGAGTTAATGTAGCTGTGAGTATGGCTGTGTAGTAAGAACCTTGCTTCCCAACTACATGGTTCTGGGTTCTAACCCACTGTGTGGCACCTTGGGCAAGTGTCTTCTACTATGGCCTCAGGCCAACCAAATCCTTGTGAGTGGATCTGGTAGATGGAAACTGAAAGAAGCTCATCATGCACATATGCATATATATATATTTTTTCCTGTAGCAGGTTTGATAAATTTCTACCATAGCCCTTCAGATGACAAATTAACCCTAAGTGTTTGTTAAAAAACATATACCACATCATCTGATCAAGAATGCCACCAATAGTAGCTCTGCCTTTATGCATTCATCCAAAATGAATTTTCAGTCCAGTGTTCATTTAGACATAAAGATAGCAGTGCTCTTTTGATGCCATTAGAGCTGTTTGCATTATAAGCATCCCATGTTGTTTTCCTGATATGTAACCTTTCATGGATGAGAAGTTTGGCTCTTGAAAGTGTAATGTGACCACAGCCAATACAGTTGAGATTATATCTGAATCCTCTTTTCAGTTAGTAGGGAATTCCTCCTTGATCCAGATTTAAAAGATTAATTGGAGCAGCTGCACTGTGGTCTTAGGGTTGAAAGGTTCTTTAGAGATATCTGGTTCTGTTATTTAATTGTTCTTGAGGGGCATTTTATTTTTCAGATTTCTGCCTGGTTTGGTGGCTGAAGAATTCTGCGCATTTGTTCAGCTGCAGGTCCACATCAGCAATGATGTTAACTTCTTTGTCACAAAAAGGGCAGTTGTTTCTCTGGAGTTTACCATTCACCTTTCTCATGGTGTAATAAAACCACATGCCATGGCCACTTTGTCTACCAGGTCACCAATGTACCTGTACTTTTCTACTCAGATGCTGTCCTTGACTTCCTTGGAGTATGCTTCTTGGATAGTGATTTTGACACATCTTATTTGCCTTGTATTGACCATGGCTTTTTTTTCAGGTTTCTGGTCCCAATCTTTCTCAGTTTTTGTGCATATATACATTTCTTGTGCTGTTGCTTCATATTTTCAGTCACCTCATTGCATGTTGTGTTCACAATTTCTTTGAAGCTTCTTCAGAGTGCAATCTTCTATGTCATTAGTCTATTTGGCCGAGCTTACTTTTTAAAAATATTGTGCAAAAGATCATATGATAGGTACCTTATCTGCAGCAGATACAGAATCAATGTCATGCTCATCAATACACAAGGCTGCCACTTATCATTTTCCCAAATTACAGCTGAATAGTAGAATTCTATTACAAATCAGTAACAGATGTAAGATCTCATACAAGTGAGATCTTGCTGCATGCAATCAAGCAATATGCTTAGCAACCACAGAAACACATCTAATTAATAAACATAGCAGACACAGAGATGCACATACCAAAGCATGTTATATTCTGTATTGAAAGGGAAAATATCATGGCAGAGTTACCATGTACTTCTGTGAAGATGTCATTCTCTTGGTGTTGCTGGCACATACAAACTAAAAAACTCAATTTGTCATACACCAATAGTATATATTAAGCAATCCAATGTAATTATATATACAATATACTATTTATTGGCTACTTCAAATCATGCTGGTAAATTTGAACATAGCCTGAGAAAGACAGAAGGTTTAATAACCAGACACATACCAACACATTGAACCATTATTATCATCTTAATACCCACTTTTTCATGCCTGAATGGATCAGATAGAATTTTGTAGAGGTGGATTTTCCATGGCTGGATGCTCTTCCTGTTACCAACCCATACCTGTTTCCAAATAAGGTAATATTACCCCATAACCAGACATGCTTTTTGTGGAAAATTGAGAATGAAGGACACTACTTGCTAATGACATTCGTTTATAATTATCATACAATGAAGATGGTAACACACACACACACAAAGGGCTTCTTTCAGTTTCCACCTGCCAAATCCTCTAGCAAGGCTGTAACAGAAGATGCCCAAGGAATTGAACCAAGAATCATGAAGTTGGGAAACAAACTTCTTACCACACTGCCACACCTGTGCCTACAATATACCTGTCTCTTAAACAACTTCCAGATTGCCAAATGGTTTGTAGATCACACTCTCTTTGGAATGTCACTACATGAACAAAGGTAAGTAGAAATATCTATTTGAATTTTCAATTACACTGTTTATGGAACAATGTATACGCCACTCAACCAGGGGCAAAAACATTTTAGATCTCTACTTCACAAATAACATAGCATTCATCCAAAAAGTCAAAGTGAGCTGATGATTTTCTCAGATCAACTTCAATCTATGGCCCAAACCATAGATATGTACCCTACAAGAAATGTATGATCTTGCCTTAACATTCATAAGGTTTGTTAAAAATCAATCCAAATAGAAAACTTCAAATAGAATTCACCTGGAAGTCTCTCTATGCAAAATGACATAAAACAAAATTTATGTCAATAATGCAAATCATAATGTAACATATTTGTTCCAAAGTGAAGGGCGAATATACACAAAAATATCCCAAAGATAGAAAGTCCATTGGAGATGAACATTAAACATCTCAAATCACAAAGTTGAAGATAGTGAGGAGCCCCATTTAAAATGAACACTCCCAGATCAAAAAGAAATATGCGCTCCCTTGTGAAAACAAAGGGGCACAAAGAAAAACTAGAGCTATAGAAAATATAAAGATTAACCCAAAGGCTTTCTATAATTTTGCAAAAGAGACAACCTGAGTGTTACAAAATGGGGACATTGAGAGAAATAGCTCAACTGCAGACTCATATACACATGTACCAGATAAACATGCATATATATGTACATATACATATATATGCATATACTATATCTATCTATCTACACACACACATATGTATACACACGTGCATATATATATATATATATATATATATATATATATATATACACATATGTGTTTAATCTTTATAAATATATATAAATGTATACATGTTTATTTGGTAAAGAAATATAAAGGCAGGATGTTAATATAAAAACAAATACATTATAGGTGATAGACAAACATGCTTGTAATAGAAAGACGTGTGTACCTAAAATGGAATGATTATTGGTATAATTGTTATAAATAATGTGTAAGGAAACAACAATTAGGAGTATTAGTGTACTACCTATCATTTCAATTATGGAATTCAAAGAATAAGAAAATTACTTTATAAGGTTTCTGGCCTCTCTCTCTCTCTCACTCTCTCTCCTTGGGTAACGATGTACCTCCTCTATAGCAAGACACCCATCTCTGCCTTTCTATTTCTCTGTCACATTCTAACATTTCATCATCTAATACTGGAGCACCTCCTCTAATGTCCCCTCTGTTGTGGCAAGACAACTGCTTCTGTCTCACTGTCTCTTTGTCACACTCTAGCCTTTTGTCCTCTGACAAGTGTTACCCTCCTCAAATGCCCCTGCTTCTCTCATAATTCCTTGTTTTGCGAGTTACTTGGTTACCCTGTCAGTGCTGGTGCCATGTTAAAAGCATCCAGTCCACACTGTAATGTGGTTGACGTTTGGAAGGTCATTCAGTTGTAAAACTCATGCTAAAACTAACCTCGCCTGTGCTAGTGCTACATAAAAACCAATGAGTCCATGCTGCGGAGTTGTTGGTGTTAGGAGGGGCATCCAGCCGTAAAAACCCTGCCAAAACAGACACAATGGTTTGGGGTAGTTTTTTTTTTACCTGGCTGGCTCCAGTCAGCCGTCCTACCCATACATGGATGAAAGATGGACGTTAAACGATGATTATATATATATATATATATATATATATATATATATATAAAACAAATAATAAATGAGTATATGCATATATACGTACAAGTATGTGCATATATATATATACACACACAAATACTTATACAATACCCCCAGGATGGTCGCTGTCTAATGACTGAAACAAGTAAAATATATATATATATATATATATATATATATATATATATACATTCATATATTTTTATAAAGACTAGACACATATATGTAATACATATATGTGTGTGTGTGTGTGTGTAGATAGATACAGTATATGCATATATTATATACATAGATATGTACATATACATACATGCTTATATATATAAATACACACGCATATATATGTACATATATTCATAAGCACTTGGTGTATGTGTGTATGCACATACATATGTGTTTATAAACATAAACATTGGGTCACTCATGTTTGACACTCGTAACGTAGTCTAGTACAACCTGTTGCATGGTCAGGTCAACGACGATCAAGCTGGCTCCCCTCATCAGGTTTTGCTTGGTGAGTACAGTTGCTAGAAACCCAACAAGATAAAAAAATAATATCTATCAAAAAATCAGATGAAGCCATGATTTGTGCAGATAGATACACACACACATACACACACACAACGTACATATATACAAATGCATATAAAAATACACACACATTTACATGTGTATATCTGTAAATGTGTGTGTGTGTATGGATAGATAGATAGATAGATAAATAGATAGATAGATACATTTACACAGATAAATGTATCTCTCTTTCTCTCATAAATATATGTGTATATATAAATATATATACATATATGTACACATATACATACACATGCACAAATATGTACATATACAAAACTACATACTCATACAAATACACAGTTAAGTACATATAAACACACACACATATATGTATGTATGTATATGTATGATGTATATATATATATATATATATATATATATATATATATATATATATACACACACACAAATATATATATATATATATATATATATATATATATATATATATACACACACACAAATATATATATATATATATATATATATATATATATATTTTTTTTTTTTTCATTTTCATTTTCATTTTATCTAGTTTCAGCTCATGAGCTGTGGCCATGCTGGGGCACCGCCATTTGTATATATATATATATATACACACATTTATTAAATGTGTTTGTGTTTGTGTTTTTTGTTTGTGTGTGTGTGCGTAAGTATGTAGGTGCTGATGCATATAGCTATATACCTGATAACAAAACTGATGCTGCCCGGTTCTCCTGCTTCGAGAACCTGTACCAAACCATCACAGTCCTTGAAAATGTCACTGAGTCGTCTGTCGTTGAAGATATCTGCCATTTGGTAGGCCAACAAAGGAGAGGCGATGTCTTCGACGGCCTCTCCTCTACCGAACAGCTCAAGCGATTTTTGATCATCAGACATGCAACTGACTCCAAGTTCCATAATAATAAAAATAATAATAGCAATAGCAGAATAAATTTGGCATAACATTTCAGCAGAATAACCCAAACCGAGAATCTCATTGGTCTATTGTAATAATGCGATTCTACGCGCTACTAGTTCAAAACACCGGAATAAAAAATAATATTTCCTCATAATATTTATATAATTACAACAAAACCGTAATGAAACCAAAAAATAATAATTATAGGGTAAATAAATAAATAAATAAATAAATAAGAATCTGCGAATATTAAATAGCAGCACTACCTGAGTGACTGAATGCAATATTATCTTGTGATGTTACTTATCATCAGATGGTCTGTTCTATGTTAAACATACTAACGCAATGTTATAAGATTCTGGATGCATATCCTCGCTTTACAAAGTCGAACAGCCTTCTACCACATTATTTAATTACCATAGTAGAATCTACAGTTGCAGGCTAGCAAATATGCTCTTTATCCTCACGCGATCGATCGATAAAATGCGTACCAGTAATACACTAGTTTCAATTCAATTTCTATAGCCCTCGTCTTTGCTCCCCTACACTCAACTACCACCATCCATTGAGGAATTGTTTTTGCATTATTGCAGTCAATATCAGCTAATATATAATAAATACGTCGCTGCTAACGAGATAGTCTCGTCTGAGTAATAAACGACTGATAGCGTATGTACCAGTAATTAGATTGTGTATCACTACTATTCATTAAGATTCTTGTACATAATGGAAACAGTTGTTGTTTTTTTTAATTCTGAAATGATACTAATGATACGCTAATACGAATAAAGTGAGTGTATATATTTACACACAC
Organism: Octopus bimaculoides; assembly: GCF_046866305.1. NCBI lineage: Eukaryota > Metazoa > Mollusca > Cephalopoda > Octopoda > Octopodidae > Octopus > Octopus bimaculoides. The sequence continues at coordinate 17,865,184 of NC_142941.1, read as the reverse complement.
ATACACACACACAGTCGCATACACATACATATGTGTGTGGTGTCCACTTAAGATTCCAAGCGGTTGTTTCTGCGGTATTCGAGAAACGGAAGGGAAACTTTAAAACGAGACCATGAAGAACAGTTGACGGATTAAATTACAATTTTTAGTACTATTTTTATACTTGAACTAATACAATTCTTCCATTCACAAAATATTAACTTATTTTCCGTATTGGCAAGCAACTCAGTTTCACATTGTGCATTCACCATGACATTGCGAACCAAAAGGAGGAATCCTGACGCAGTTTGCTTGACTGCTAGAAATAGCAGCCACACCCCCTAACATCTTAAAAAAAAAAAAAAAGGGAAGGGACACATTGGACAATGACGTCCTAGATATACAAAAAAAAAATGAGATGGTCTTAACTAGAACCCATCGGATCATAGGCTTGCTCGATCAGAGTTGACCAGTGGCTAAAAGAACTAACGGAAACCTGTTAGAAATAGCAGCCAAATCTCTCAAATTAGACCCTCCCAGTCTTAAAAAAAGACACATTGAATAATGTATTCATGCGTGTACTTATGCCTGGTAAAAAGAGGGACTGGCCACTACGAGAATGATTTTATCTTAGGTTGTTTAACCCCAGCTTCGCTATGATCAAGCAAGACATTACCAGAGTCATTCCAGCTATCACCATCTCGTCTTTTTTGTATATCTAGGGTTACATTGTCCGATATATCCATCCTTTTTTAAGAGATTAGGCTGCTGTTTCTAACGGGTTGAACGAACAATAACATGCAAGTGGAATTTGTATTTTAAAAAAAATAATAATAATAAAAATTGAGCAGAAACCCATCGGCTCGTAGAACTAACATCCCTTACTGTGCTACATGGTTCGATACCAGGATAGAAGAGTTCCGTCGTTGGCTCATAATTAATCAGATGTCTATTTGATCGGGGCTACACAACCTTGACATTGCGGTGTTTTTTCTATCGTTATTTTTAACACAGTTATATCAACTGAAACTGCTCCGTCATTGGAAATTACGAACATTTGAATTGTTAGAATAATATATATTAATTTGTGAGCGAACACGCTTCTTATGTTCCGCAGTCAAAAGATTCAAGCAACCAAACTTTGAACCAAACCCAAAAATATTTTCTGAAAATTGTTAGGTCAAGTGACGGAATAAATATATATATATATATATATATATATATAGATAGATAGATAGATGTATATATGTATACACACACACGCAAAATAATTACATATATATCAATATACATATAACTACATGCTAGTGTATATATGTAAACATGCATACATAAATACATACATCATATATATATATATATATATATATATATATATATATGCACACATACGTATATATATGAATGCACATAGACATAAACTTACACTCACATATTACGTATATATATATATATATATATATATACACACACACACATATGGGCAGAGGACAAGAATACGCACACCACCCGTTTTCGGTGTCATTCTAACTATAAACGCCCAAAACGGGTGGTATGCATATCCTTTACCTTCGCCTGCATATGTATATATACATACACACACACACACAAATATATGTATATTAATATTCATAAATATACATATACGTATATTATTAGTAATGATTACCCCGCCGCCCTCCTACAATCGGCCAGGTAAGGCAGTTTTCCTTCGCCTGGTGGCTGTGGCGAAAGAGGTCGTCTGGTGGACGAGGCTAAAAGGCACGAGAGCAGAGATATTCCTCTCTCGTTGAGCCCCCTCATCGACTTTTTCAAGTTTCACTAGAAAACGATAGTGACGATGGAGAGGCATGTGCTGTCCTCTAGTGAATTTATTGAAAGATGGGTGAAGGTTGCAAAAATGGCAGGAGTGGATGGTACCGCTCTTTGTGTTCAAAGAGAGCTTGGACAGTTGGGTTCCTCGATTATCCCTGGAGGTCCTCCTGTATCATCCTTCCCCCACCTTCTATCCTTTTACGACAGACGTATATCCTTTACATTTTTCAGTCATTAGACTGCAGTCATGGGGGAACAGCCTTGAAGAATTTTAGTTGAACGAATCAACCCCAGTATTTAATTTTGAAGCCTTGTACTTACTCTTTTGGTCTCTTGTTGAACCACTAAGTTACTGGGACATAAACACATCAAAAACCATTGTCAAGTGGTGGTGGGGGACAAACACAAGCTTCTTCCAGTTTCCATCTACCAAATCCACTCACAAGGTTTTGGTTGGCCTGAGACAATAGAAGATACTCACCAAAGGTGCCGTGCAGTGGGACAGAACCCATAACCATGTGGTTGGGAAGCAAGTTTCTTACCACACAACTGCACCAATATATATATATATTTTTTTTACCATTTCATTATATGTAAACCTCCGCACTTTATGTCTATCTTTGTATTGTACCCCTCATTCTTCAACCTGGTGCCAAATAAAAGAACTGATAGACTCATTAGCATACCAGGTAAAACGCTTAGTGCTATCTCATCCATCTTGACATTCTGAGTTAAAATACTGCTGAAGTCGATTTTGTCTTTCATCCTTTTGGTGTCAATAAAATAAGTACCAGTTGAATACTGGGGTTGATTTAATCAACTTAACCCCTCCCTGAAGTTGCTGGTCTTGGGCCAAAACTTTAAACCATTATTACTATTAAGGTGGTCTGCTTGTAGAATTGTTAGCATACCAGGTAAAATGCTTAGCAGCACTTCATCTTTATGTTCTGAGTTCAAATTCTGCTGAGGTCAGCTTTGCCTTTCATTCTTTCAGAGTTGATAAAGTAAGTACCAGACGAGCACTGAGGTCCATGTAATCAACTAGCCCCCTCCCACAAAATTTCAGGCCATGTGCCAATAGTAGAAAGAATTATTATTATTATTATTATTATTATTATTAACATTGACAAAATTTTTTTTTTTTTTATAGTTTCAGCTCAGAGCTACGGCCATGCTGATGCACCGCCGTTTTGCTACACTGTTATTACAGGGAGCCTCCTACAATATGTGGCACTTGGTGAAGAATGGAGTTTGATTTAGCAACCCTCATTTGCACCTCTTGCCGTGAGGTAGGTTCATCTGGGACTCTCGACAGGAAGAGGTCCAGCTTTGATTTAAAAACCCCCCTACATCTACTTTGTGCAGGTTCAATTTCTTTATTGCCCACAAGGGGCTAAACATAGAGAGGACAAACAAAGGGGTTAAGTCGATTACATCGACCCAGTGCGTAACTGGTACTTAATTTATCGACCCCGAAAGGATGAAAGGCAAAGTCGACCTCAGCGGAATTTGAACTCAGAACGTAACGGCAGACGAAATACCGCTAAGCATTTCGCCCGTTATGCTAACGCTTCTGCCAGCTCGCCGCCTTACTTTGTGCAGGTTCCTCAGGCTCTTTGGGAGAATATTAAAAAGCTGTGGGCCCCTGAAACCCAAACTGTTGCAGCAACTGGTCCTGAAGCGCGATGGCATTGCTGGGATGTTTGGCACTATGCAGTGTCGTCCCATTCTGGCATTGGTGTAGCTTTCAATGCCAAAATTCCTTCCAGGATCTTCCAGATGTATATTACTGCATAAGGTCAGGAGTTTCGTGCCTAGCACTTATCAAGTGTCATGCACAACACTTGGCTATTGAATCACTTTCTAACTGATACTGGGCAAAAGGTCTGAAATATTTTGGTGGGGCAAGTTGATCACATTGACCATAAAGCTCAACTGGTACTTATTTCATTGACTGGGAAAGGACATATGGCAAAGACCATCTCAGCTGAATATGAAATCAGAACATAAAAATGGATGACATGTGGCAAAGCATGCTAGCAGTGCTGTCTGGTGTATAAATACCAAAGAATAAATTTATGGTGATTAAGAGCTCAATAAATAAACACGTTACACACCAAGGTAGATTGAAGTCAATTCAAACAGGACTGACTTGCATGTTAATGCATAATCAGCTACAATAGTCTTTAAGAGCAACATATTTAGCAGAAAAGCATAAGTTTCACATACAGTTCATATTTTAATTATGCTCAAAGTTTTTTCATTAAAATAAATACTATCAAATGTTACTAAGAGAGAAAACATTAGGAAGAAGTGGAAAAAGGACCAAATAATTCTAAAATATAGGGATCAGCATATATATATATAAAGATATATATATATTGTTGTATTTGGGGATGGTCATATTGCCAATAAAAACACATGCACTATAAACGGACATATATATATATATATATATATATATATACACACATACATACACACACACACACACTCATCCATATACAGTAATCCCTCGACTATCACAGGTGTTGCATTCCAAAACTGCCCTGCGATAGGTGAAAATCCATGAAGT